>NC_056699.1:30040214-30045734 GCF_018831695.1 Puntigrus tetrazona
TATATATATATGTATGTGTGTGTGTGTGTGTGTGTGTGTGTGTGTGTGTATTATGAGTCTTGCGATAGGCCTAACCAGATAATAAACAATGAATGCCAATTTAGTCATTATGAACGCTTCATAAATTGCATTTTTGCGTTTAATTAATGCAATGCGCATTGAACAACTTCACATTTACATTTTTTTCTCAACTCAGTAACAATCCTCAAGCAGTGCACATCACACATACACTCGGATTTCATTCTAGGCTGCTTCCACTTTTTAGGTTCACCTCATTTCGGATCGTTCCCGCCCGGAAACGTGGATTTGTAAAGCAGCATCGTTTGAAAATCACTTTGACCAACGCGAAACGATATGTGGCCCTTCAGTGTCCCATTGATATAAACGTGAAGGCGCAGATGCTGCTGGACATGCGCGGACGTGCGAAACATGGCGGCCTAACGCAACCAATGGAAAGTAAAGCGGAACAGCAGCTATATCTGACCTTACACGGTGAGCAAAATATGAGTGGCGCATTTTTTCCACATTTATCACGGCGAATCATTTGTGCTGGGGTGTATTGTGCATGTAATGCGTCTGTTAAATTTCCCAGTNCTGAACTAAAACAGCTGCTTCTCTCTAATTGGTACACTAGCGCTGAACGCACGCGGAAAACTGTGTTCAGCGCATCGGGAAGTATTTCCGATATAGGTTATTTGTTATGTATTACAGGCATATATTTGCTTAATAAAACAATGAAAATAATTATTGTAATTTTCAACTGCTTTTCTTATAGAAGCGTCTGTCGCGTAATTGGCAAACGACTATTCACTGTTTAGCTTGTTTCAGTTATTTTGTCTTAGAAAAAAGTTACTTCTATAATTTGATTGTGCATTTTTTAATTTTAACACGCTTAATGCAATATAATATTTAATTCANAAATTATGTCTGTATTTTAAAGTATCTGTTTAATTGTATTTTATTGCATTTATTTTTATTTTTATTTCAAGCAATACACATTTTAATGATTTATAGTGAACTATAAGAACTTTAATTTCATGCACACATGAAAACAGTACGAAAGTTCATTAAAAATTAATCCTGTGGCAAAACAGAACTCTGCATAACAATGTTTACATGATGATCGGAGGGATTTGCATGTATTATTCTAATGCTTTTTTTATTTATTTATCTTAACGAGCACTTTTTGATGAAACCAGAACTTTTTTTTTTTTTTAAAGAATAAAATACCTCATCACATGGATGCACGAGATGAATTACATCTGGGCATCTCTTGGCATTCTCTTCATCTGTGAGTTCATAATATCCATTTTCACCCCCTCCCTGCTTTAAAGCAGCCATGTCTAAAGAGAAAGCTTCCTGTCTGGGGGGTGTGGTGCAAGGGCCTTGAAAAGACAGACGGCAGAGAGAGAGCACAAAATGTAGACATCATCTGTTAATGGGAGGTGTTGGAATCCTTTTCATGTGCTGCTGCAGACTCCCACAAACGCACACTGGCTAATGACCTTTTTATGGCGGTTTGGAATCTTTATGACGACTCTCTGANAGAGAGAGAGAGAGAAAGAGAGGTTGTCTGCTATCTAGACACAAGTGGCTAGTATTTTCAGAGCAGACACACTGGTGTGACATTGAAAGGACTCTATCTCTTTTTTCTTGCAAAATGGACTTGTTTTTTGGGAATTTTTGGTTGTAGCATCATCTGGAGTTTTCCCTGAATCCTGGATAAACAAGTAAGAAAAAAGTAAAAGTTTTATTATTTAATCTCTTGAAAAAACTTTTTGAAAAAGCATTTTGTAGTTCTGATACGTCTATAACTGCCTTTATATTTCCAGTGATTTTTATTTATTTATTTATGTTTTATGGCAATGTATTTTTAAATAATATATCTAAATTCTCCGAATTGTTTTTTTTAATGATGTTATATATATTATTGAGGCATATTGTACGAGGAAATGCTATCTGGCTTTCTTTTTTTTTTTTTTTTTTTTTTTAGAATTTTACATTTAATTCTTTGCAAAATTCGCTCGCTATTTTTTTTAATGACTAACTTCTGATTTTTATGACCATTTCTTTCGGCGCGTAGTTGAACCTTCATAACCACCTGATTTGCGTAGTCTTAAATTAATATTTAACGGATGATAGGCATAATAACAAGGCTTATAAAACAAAACTTAAAACAGACCTAAAAGCGCATAATCGTACAAATTAGATTTGGTTTACAGACTTTTAAATACCGAAGGCATATTACATTTGCTTAAGTATTTCCCTTCTGCAAACTTGTTTTTCATTGAGCTTTGTTGAATATCCCATCGAGAAACATTAAGTGGACTAACAGAGGAATAAAAAGGAAGTTCCTCATCCTGGTGTCAGCTCGCACAGGACGTCAGCTGCAGCCAATTTTCTCCAAACTGAGATGTGACTTATCACTGGCTGAGCGAGCCGGGGCTTTGATCAGGGAGCGCAGGGTCCCTCAGAAGCTGCAGTAACTTATTATGATGTCAAATAGAAGAAAAGCTTTTCTTAGTCGCGCTTTGATTCTCTAAAGGTATTTGTGATTTAGTGATAATCTTTTTCTTTTCTTTTTTTTTCGGACGGTGCAATGTTGGCGGAATAAATTGCACTCAGATGCCAGAAGGGAGTATAAAGTAATCCCTGTCTTCCGTAATGCTGTAATATGGTTTCCGCGGCAGGGTTCGTGAACTCATGAGCCAAAGCTGATCTCTCTTGTGATGAAAGAGACGGAGAGATCTCAGTAAAAATGATCTGAATTATATCGATCTTATGTTTTAAAAATGGTTTTAAATATTTCTATTTATAGTGTACTACTAAGTGTGGCGTTTTTAATGCTTTTTTAATCATATGCTCACCAATCTGCTGGATTGAAAATACACTAAAACGGTAATATTTTTAAAATGTTATTGCATATAGTATAATTCAAATTTATTCCTGTAATGGGAAAGCAAAGGTTTCTTCAGAAATCATTACGCTGATTTGATTCTGAGCAAACTTTTCTTATTGTTATCAGTGTTTAAAATGAATGAGTCTTCGCTGAATAAAAGTGTTTCTTTCTTTCCAATACCTCAAACTTATGGGTGGTAGTTTAATAAATAAAATGAAATGTTATTTGTATTTCTGCAGTATTTCTTCCTTTCGTTCGTTCTTTCAGCTGTCTGTGTAAGAGCTGTGCTGGCCGTCCAGTTTCTGTCCACTTCATGTGGTGCTCCAGGTCACCATGGGCAAAACCCACCAGAAAGGTGCTACTCCTCTGTCCTTTTTCGTATTAAGTTATAAATACCGTGCTATTGATCTCAGACCTGTTTTGACATTTTGAACCGCAGACGGAAAATACAGCAATAAGGAGAAATCGGGGAGGAATAATGAGGATTCGCGTCCTTCGCAAAAGCTCATCGGTACAGCCTTCTCTTTCTTTATTAACCTGTAAGGAAACAAATCTTTGATCTCATTCTTCCCGGTGAACGTTCCTCCCGCCTTTTCATTCCTCAGAGCCGTTCAGCTGGGAAATGTACTTGAGAGAGACCTCGTCCTGTCCTGCTTCCCCCTGCTGTTTCAGACAGGTAGAGCCCTTCAGTCCGTTAATAACGCCGCTGCCTTTCTGCCCCGAATAGAGGGCCATCCGTTTGTTTAAAAAGTCTGGAGGTTAACAGTAACGGTGAAAAGTAATGTTAAAAACCAGCTTTAACCAACTTTTCTTGAGCAGAAATCGAATTTGTTATCGCTGTAATCTTTATACTATTTGCTGATGAAGATTTCCTGTCTTTGCTCATGACCTCCCCCTCTCCAGTCCAGAGTCCCTCCCGGTAATGATTTTGGAGTGGGGATGAAAGTGGAGGCTTGTGACCCGAGGAATTCCACCTCGATGTGCATCGCCTCCGTGATGGGATTAATGGGCGTGCGTCTGCGGCTCAGACTGGACGGCAGCGACAGCACCAATGATTTCTGGCGACTGGTTGACTCCTCGGACATTCAGCCCATCGGCACGTGTGAGAAGAGCGGGGACATGCTGCAGCCGCCGCTGGGTAAAATACTTCTTAAAAACTTCAAAGAGGTTAGCTTAGGTTTTGAGGTCAATGCGGCATCATCGGCATCTAGCATTTGTTTCTCTTATATACAGCGAAGTAAGGACTTTAAAGTGAGCATTTATAGCGATGTGCATTTCTTCTTTTTGTTCATTAAATGCTTCTGGTTGTATGTTTATTTCTCGTTATTAGGGTTCAGAATGAATGCCTCTTCATGGCCCATGTTCTTATTAAAAACATTAAGTGGGGCAGAGATGGCTCCAGCTTCAGCCTTTAAAAAGGTAATTGCTTCAATTTGCAAACCTTATTAACAGAGTTTTCTTAGTATGCACGAACAAGCCTGAATAAATAGAAGGTGGTGGGGTTGCATCGCAGTTAAAAATAATGCAACAAACTTGTTGTAACGCAACAAACCAATATTCATATTTTAGCATACACTGCCAGTCAAATGTTTGGAATAATTAAATTACGCATTATACTGTTTTAAGAGAAGTCTCTTATGCTTACAGAGGTTATTTATTCCTGCTAAATATTGTAAATATTACCATTTAAAATAACTTTGATAACTGTTTTCTATTATAATATATTTGATATTTTAAATTAGATTTAATGTATTCCTGTGATGGCAAAGCTGATTTTTAATTACACCAGTCTAAAAAATGTTGAATATATGTGTATGTATGTATGTATGTGTTTTTTGTGTGTGCAGAATTGTTTTCCAAAACAGATATGTTTTTTATTTTATTGCCGAAAATAATTTTTAAAATTGTTATCATGTATTTATTGTGTTATTTTTAAGTTATTTGTTAACTTCAAAATATAATTAAATATATTAGTATATATTTATATATTAGTATCGATCTATCTGTGTATCGTTTCATCTATATATTGCACGGAACATTCAATGAACAGCTTTATTTTAAAAAAGAGATTCTATTTTAAGAAGATGAATGTCTTTACTTTCACTTTTGATCACTTTAAGGCTTTCAAATATTCCAAACGTTTGACCAGTGGTATAAACAGCATATATAAAAAAAAGAAAATCGATATTTCTGATGTTTTGACAAATAAAAATAAACGTGCTACATACCATATTTAATAAATTTGTATATGTGTGGTCTGTTCCCTGTGAATGCCTCAGGAGCCGCCCAAACCTACTCAGAACTTCTTTAAACCTGGTATGAAACTGGAAGCGGTGGACCGAAAGAATCCCTACCTCATCTGTCCTGCTACCATCGGAGAGGTGAGAGGGGACAAGATATTCATCATGTTTGATGGCTGGAGAGGAGCTTTCGATTACTGGTGTCAGTACGACTCCAGGGATATCTTCCCCGTGGGCTGGTGTCAACTGACCAGCCACAGTCTGCAACCTCCCGGCAACTGCTGTGAGTACAGACTCTGACCGCTAGAGGTCGCTACGGTCCTAAATCCTAAATCCTATGTGTTTAGGTCAGATGGGTCTTCAAGTCTGTTTATATATATA
>NC_056699.1:30045834-30047247 GCF_018831695.1 Puntigrus tetrazona
TCTATATTACTACTACGATCAGACTACATAACCACAATAATCAGACTATGTAACCATAAGTAGACTGTATATTTTTACTTCAGTAATTAATACTATATAACCACAGTAGTTAGACTATATATGGCAACTGCCGTAATTGGAGTACATAACTACAATAATCATCTATATAACTACTGCGATCAGACTACATAACCACAATAATCAGACTATATAACCATAAGTAGAATTTCTTTATTCCACTAATCAATACTATATAACCACAGTAATCAGACTATATAACAGCAACTACATCAGCATTTTATTATTATTAAAATTTCCCTTTATTTTTCTTATTTTGCAGTCACCGTTCCTAAACCAGGTCCCACACCTTCCTCCTCCTCCTCCTCTTCCTCTAACCCTAAACCGCCCCGGCGCTCCATGCCGTCTCCTTATCGCCTGCCGACTCCTCTTCCTCAACTCCCTGTGAGGAAGGGCATTAGGGGACGGCGGCCGAAAAGCGAGACCATCGCTCTGCTGAAAGCCCTAGCCGCGTCCACCGCGTCCCAAGACACAGAAGACCAAGGAGAAGCCACGCCCCAAGCCACGCCCATTTCCCAGCATCCCCTGCGTCCATACAAGAAAAGGGGGCCTAAACCGGGCAGCAAGGTAGCTTTAAAGGACATTTGTGTGGATTTATGAAGGACTGTCACATTAGGTGGGGTTGTGGAGGGTGTCATTTGGGGAAATACTTAAGCAGATTGTGTTTTTGTTTCTCAGAGGAAGTCCAGACTCCTCCAGAGCACCATGTCTATAGCAGCCAGCTCAGACTCCAGGGTGCCCATGACTCAGATGCCCAGCGATGGACTCTCTCCTCTGGGATCCCCCTCATCTGTGGTGTCTACTGGTAAAAAAAAATTTGCTTGTTTACTACTGCTATAATTATCTGACTTCTTGATAACCACAATAATCAGACTAAGTAACTACAATGATCAGATTATTTTACCATAATCTGTTCATGTAACCATAACAAAACTTGTTCAGTAATCAAAAAACACAATTATCAGACCATAGGACCTGATAATCAGACTAAATAACCACAATAATCAGACTACATTTAATTCAGACCATGACAATAATAATCAGTATATATAACCACATTTATCATAATAAGTAGGCTATATACAGTGACTGCACTAATCAGATTTTGTAACCACAATTATCAGACAATGTGATCTGTATAATCAGACTATATAACCACTAGAATATACTAGATAACCACAAACATTGGACATTATAACTACATTAATTAGATTTTATAAACACTATGATCAGACTACATAAACATAATAATCAGGCATTATTAACTACAGCAATCAGACTATATAACCACTTTGATCTGACTATATAAACATAATAATCAGACATTATTAACTA
>NC_056699.1:30047347-30048527 GCF_018831695.1 Puntigrus tetrazona
CCCGGCAGCAAGGTACAACTGCATTTTTTTTTTTTTGCTTGGGTCATTTTTATGAAGTCGTTCACCTAAAAATGTTGTCATTTAATCAGTGTTTTTTATTTTTTTTTTTTTAAAAAAACATTATTTTCCATTTTTGCATTTTTAAAAAAACACATTACAAAATGATTACAGTTCAAATAAAAGCTGAAAGTTTAAAAGTATTAACAAGTAACACAATAGTGTGTAAATAATATTGCAGTGTCTGCCATGAACTCGCACGTGTGTCAAACCTGTACGATTTTCCTTTTTCTGAGGAATACAAAATAAAACATTTTGACTTTTGTATGTTAATTTGTCATTGGTATCCAATATAATGGTTTAAAGAAATAAATGGGGGATTTCCTCAGCTACTGATCATTCTGCATCTATTGTTTGATTGTGGGCCGTATGTCATGAGCAATTACTCATATTAAACATGAACACTTCTGTTATAATTCTTCCCCATGAACGGTACATTAAACATGCTGTATTGACTTCGGTTGTCTGTCGCGGTCGAGATAAGGCACTCGTAGTCTTCTGCCATGGTTCTGAGAAGGTGGGCAAATAATGGGCTTGTTTTGTGAGAGTGAGTGTTGGTGTTTTATCTCTTGCTCTCATTACAGAGGAAACAAAAGGTTCCCCATTCACTTTCAAGCACCACGTTGTCTTCCTCCGTGTCAGATGGGAGACTGTCTAGTCTGCAGACAACAAGAGAGTCAGGAGTTGTGTCCACGGGTAGGCTTTTATCTTCCTGCCTTTTATTTTCTACCACACCATGTACCCCACAGTATTCTGATGGTTTTGTAGTGCGCTTCACCTGACTATCCGCTCCCTCCTCTCGCAGTTTGTGTGTATGTGAATAAACACGGAGACCCAGGGCCACACCTGGACCGTAAACTGTTATTGCAGCTGCCTGATCATTTCGGGCCGGGTCCCGTGAACACGGTCCTCCAGCATGCGGTCCAAGCCTGCGTGGACTGTGCGTTTCAGCCCAAAGCTCTGTTCAGCTTCCTGCAGTCTCAGTCTGATGGCGGGGAAATCATCAGAGGTTAGTTTGGACCTGCTTTCATTCCTTTGATTAGAAGAACATTTCTGACAAGGAAGAAGCTTTAAAATAAAATATATTTATGATATGATACGATATTATATTATAAATTTAAAT
>NC_056699.1:30048627-30049706 GCF_018831695.1 Puntigrus tetrazona
TGTGTTTAATTCTGCACAAATTCTACTTTGATGCAGTTCGCTCAGAAGGAGGAATCCACTACGTCAAGCTCCCCACTGCCTCCAGTGCATCGTTCGTTCTCCGCTTTCTAGAAACTCTTTGTCACCACCTGCATTGTGATAACCTGTTCAGCAGCCAGCCATTCAGTCCACTAACAGCTAACACACACAAGCCGTATGAAAGGAGTAAATCAGGTATGTGTATGGTTTTTGTCAGGGTTGTTATTGTTAACAGGAAATAAAACTAATGGGCATTTGCAGTAATTAAAATAAAATGTAATGAAAACAGAGTAAAATAAATAAAATAAATAAATAAATAATCCGCTTAAGTGCTAAAAGTAGTCAAATGTCAATTAAAAATAAATACAACAGAATATGGTTTGTTAGAGCTGCGTATTTAGAATCGTAATGTGGCAAAACATTTCACTATTAACTATTTACTATTCAAATGTTATTATTTTATACCAAAATTCAATAATAAATATATTAATTCATAAAAAAAATAGTAGTGTGAATAAACAGTTTATTTAAAGTTCTGATGTTATGTGAATTAAACTAGTCTTGATGTATGACCAATTATATGGTCTGCAAGAAGTTATCTCTATCTGCTCTTGTCTTCTTTTGCAGTGAAAGAGGAGACTTCAGAAGCTTTGTCCGTAGCACGAGGTACAAGACGTTTCAACAGAGATTCAGCGGCCTACACCGCTGCCCTGTCACCAAAGCTACAGAGAACAGAAGCTCTGCCCTCAGATGGTAAGATCCTGCTCGGACTGTTTTTGCCTCATCGTGTGTAAGAGTGGATGATAGCAATTCCACAATAACTGCACCAGATCCAAGCCTGTTCTGATCGGCCGCACTGAAGGTGAACGCCTGTGTATTCAGTCATTAACTGCACATATTAAAACACTTACTAAAGTCAGACCCCTAATTAAATTGTCTACACTGTAACTAATTAAGTGTCTGATTTTTATTAGGTTGTGAATGACCTGCCAATTTGGGTTATTTTTTTCTACTGCTGTTAAAATTTGCCAGATGTTGGTGTTGTGTGCTTAATTTTTATA
>NC_056699.1:30049806-30059215 GCF_018831695.1 Puntigrus tetrazona
TACATTTTTAGTTCTTGCACATGTATATTGGAAATCAATTATAAACTAAGACATGTTAGTAATCATCAGATTTAAATTCATTCAGAACACAGGAATCCACTCCTGTATTTATTTTAGTGGGAGTTTGTTAAATACTGTAAAATGTATATAAAATGTTAGTCTCTAACGTGCAAGTAAAACCATCTAACTGTAGTTGTTTCAACACACAACTATACTTTCTTTTTTATTATTTTACACTATTATTATTTTACAGCAAAACTATAAAATAACACATATGGGAGTATAGGATTCATGTAGTGTCTATCTTCTATTTTAGGTTTTTAAAAATAGTGAGAAATAGCCACAGCTTTATTTTATGTTCATTAGATGTACTCTTGTTCCTCCATTTCATTTTTATAACATAAAGAAAATCATATAGGCACAAATTTATATTCTGTCAAAGCTGTGTAATAAAATTCTCAAAAGTGGAAGTACCAAGCTTTTACATTGTTCTAAAAAAGTCAAATAAAATGTATAACTCGCCATTCATTAAAATATCCTAATATAACTACCATAATTTCTATTAAAAACAACATTGATAATTATATGAGCAAAATCTGAGAACAAACTTTGGTGAAGTTGGCATGAAGAAAGCCTATCATGAAAGTCTGAAACAAGTTTAGATGGGTAAAGAGGTATTGACTACATGTTGCTAACAAACTTTTCAATGGTACGCGTGTGTGTCTATACCTTAAGTGTGAACGAAAATATTTCACTTCACGCTTTGTAACAGAAACCATTGTCCATGCTGAAAATGGTGCTACTACGGACCAGCAGTTCTCAGAAGAGTCGATAGACTCTGCCTCCAATTCTGTTGCCCCCCGACCCCCCGCACTACGGAGCACATCTGAGTATCACACCCCGGCCGGGAGCAGCCCACATTACCCCTCTCACCCCCCGCCCCTCCGCAGACTCTCCTCCAACCCCTCCGAGCTGGGACCTGCACGCACACACAGACGAGTGGAAGGTAGGCTATGTAAGAACGCTTTGTTTAGACCCCTTCACACACACACTATTAATCACATGTGAGAAGACTTCTTTTCTGCCTGGTTACAGTGCCCTGTTTGTAGATGACCAGACTTCTATGTTAACCAATGTTGAGAAGTGAAATTATCGTATAGTGTTAATGGAGTGTCATGAAGTTTTCAATTACTGATCTATCTATCTATCTATCTATCTATCTATCTATCTATCTATCTATCTATCTATCTATCTATCTATCTATCTTGTTGGTTTATTAATGATGAAGTTGACTAGACTTAATTTCATTTATTTTAAATAGACCTGCTACACTTTATTTCATTTTGGAAGTGATTTAATTTCCATTAATACATTTTATGGTAAAGGGTTACTCCACCCCAAAATGAATATTTTGTCATTAATCATTTACCCTCATGTCGTTCCAAACCAGTTAAAGCTTTGTTTTTCTTCGGAACACAATTTAAGATATTTTTTGAAAAAACCTGGAGGGTTATGTCTGTCCCATTGACTGCCAAACAAATAAGACTGTCATGGTCCAGAAAAGTATGAAAGACATTGTCCGAATAGTCTATTTTCCATCAACCATAACGTTATGAAGCATCAAGAATGCTCTTTCTATTGAAAGAAAACAAAAGTAATCATTTTGTTCAATGATTCGTCACCGTAGCGTCCGCTTTGATTTGATCTGTGTGTCACGGCTCATACAGGACAGCGTACGCTATTTGCGTTCAGTGGGTACTCGGAATTCGGAAAGTAACGCGGTGAGACACAGGAGACGAATTGTTGAAAAGTCGTTTATTTTCCTTGCATACAAAAAGTATTCTTGTCACTTCATAACATTCAAATTGAACCAGATGTATTCTGTATTCTGACGATGTTTTTCATACTTTTCTGGACCTTGACAGTTAATAGGCAGTCTATGGGACAGTCACAAGACTCTCTGTTTTCAGAGGACAAACAAAGCTTTTACTGGTTTGGGGTGACATGGGGGTTAAGTGATTNTGAGTAAGTGGTCACCATAAGCTGAAGTGTATTGTTTTTTTTATTAACTATTAATGATAAAGTCACTCACTTATTGGAAGTCAGTGTCTGTGCTTGTAGACATTACATTTGAGTCTGAGTCCTGAAAGCAGAGCAGTTTTTATTGCTCACCTGCCTCAGAAAGCTTTGAGTCTAGCAGCTTGGCTTACATGATCAGCTCTGCTCTTCGGAGACTGAGATCTATTTCTATCGTGGGATAAACACCCATATCAGTCTTGCGCAGAGTGCCTGTGTCAGGACCAGATGTATTTTCTCTAATCTAATGTCAAGTAGCACAATAGGCTTTGACATGGATTAAAGCCTGTTAGCAGCTCAGGGGGCCATATTTATTTAAATAACATCTCGTGGTGGGAGTGATGTTTGGGGTTCAGTTTTATTTTCCATTTTAGAGACCGAGTCCAGGAGCGTAGACCAGCACTCCCTTTCAGAAGAGCTCATGTTTCCCAAAAAATACATACGTCAGTTGAGACTGGCAGAAAAAGGATGAACATAGATTAAATTACTTTGTGATTATAAAGCACGTAATGCTTCATTCTTCAGTACTGAGGGATGACATGTAAGTCACAACATTTTGTGGGTTTTTGACATCTAGCATGTACTGCTTTCAGTTGTGGGCTGTATTTGCTGCTATCCGAATATTATTTTTGTTTCTGCTATATGTGGTACATACATTGTGCACAAAATATAAATGTTCTGCATAATGTGTGGAATGAATGCTGCCTCCCACAAAAAAAAGCATATTAAAGTATTAACACGATATATTGGAAAAAATGTTACTTAGTTAAGCACACTCTATATATATATGTGTATGTGTATAAAGATCATCATATTTTCCATTTTTGTAAATTACAGTGACCCCTAGTGGCATAATTTTAATAAATTTCCGTATTTATTAGCTAAAACTACAGTTAGAGTTCGTTTTTTTCGAGTTGGTGTGGTATTGTGTCTATATCTTATGAATGTTTGTCATCTTAATTTGGGTTGTGTTCTAGCTGCTAGCTCAACCACTGGGCCTGATCATCAAGCAGCAGAGAAGGATACGACCAAAACATCTAGTAAAGTTCCATCATCCTGGAGTATAGAGGAAGTGATGCAATTTGTGCGTGATGCTGATCCACAAGCACTGGGCCCACATGCAGAGCTCTTCAGGAAACATGTGAGATTTTCTGGATTTTTATTTATTTTATTTTTTTTGCGCTTTTTAAGAATTTGATTTATGAGTGGATTTTATAATTGACTGATTGATTGTTTTGCTTCTTCGCAGGAGATCGATGGCAAGGCCCTGATGCTTTTACGGAGTGACATGATCATGAAGTACATGGGGCTTAAACTGGGTCCTGCTCTTAAACTTTGCCATCACATTGAGAGACTCAAACAGGTGAAATAGCAGCTTGATCCACCAGAGGGCAACAGAGAAAAACACAGGTTCTCTGCATTTCAGAGTACACAGATACATGGATATTAACTGTGAAATCGTCAGAGGTCCAACATGTTGACCTGTTTCAGCTGTACTCATTCCTGCTGGCTCAGTGGGTAAGGAAAAAACTGACCAGCTGAATATTTTTGTTTTTTGTAGCAAAAACGAATGCAAAATCATTAGCAGATTGACTTTTCAAAACTACCTAACTTTGCATGGACATTGTGTACAATCATTCTGTACAAGAATGTTCCCTCGCATTTAGAAGAAAAAAAAAAAACTCAGTGTAAAACTGCAGCTACAGACCTCAGTACCTCAGCGATACGATACTCTGCGTTTACAGACAATGGTAGAGAAAGCTGAATCCCAAAGGATTTCAATGTGTTGTTTATGTATTGTTTCTGGTGTTGTCTACATGCACAGACAGCTTGACAGATGTTCACCTTTCCACTGTTTTTGAAATACACTTTGTACATTGACAGACTATGACGGGTTTTGGTGCCAGTTAATCAAAATTCACCATTTGACATAGTGTTTGTTTAATTTTGAGTAATTTTCAGTTTAATCAGCTGTTCCTGTCGCATGAATGGGATAACACAATCATATTTCATAATGTTCTGCTGTTTTGTAAAATAACAGGAAAAAAAAAAAACAAATGTGATATTTAAGTCATAAACCAAAAATTGTGTTATGGCCTATAAAAGGCATCAATTTTAAAAGCACAAAATTTCACTTCTGACTCTTCATCAAACTTCATTACTGTTGCTGTTTAACTCAAGATAATTACTCAGGACATTTGTAAAATACATTTTCATTTATTCATATTTTGTTGCAACATAATGTCTTTTCCTTCTAAAAACTGAGTATATTAATGTCCACACCAGCACTTCAGGTGACACACATGAAGCAGACATAAAGTCACACGGTCCTGAAATTCAGAGGTTTATCTGCATGCTGAATGATGTACAGAGCATGCAGTAATCCCAGATATGTATGTGGTTCTTTTTATTTGTGTATCATATAAATGTGTATTTAGTTCAGTGTTCTGTCCTTCGGTGCATTTTTTTTTATTATTTAATGGGTAGAAACTTTTTTGAGTGCATTGTGTCTGTTTATATCATTGATAATAGATTTTGTGACTTGGGGGATGGAGCTTTTTGTTATGATACACATTTATATACATACGTTTTAGCTCCTTTTAGATACACTGTATTTACTTTGCTCTTATACTCAGGTTAAAATATTTTGTATTTACTTATTTGAACACTTTTCTACCGTTTGAATAAATAATTGCATTTATGAAGTTGTCATTTTCACCATATTTTCGGTGCATTACCTCATTAAATATGCTTTTCTTAAAAAACTTGACCATTTCATTTGGGTTTAGGTGTGTGTGTGTGTGTGTGTGTATTTTGCCAAAAATATTCGCTCACCCATTCAAATAATCGGAGTCCATGATCCAATGGCCACAGGTGTATTAAATCAAGCACCTAGGCATGCAGACTGTTTTTACAAACATTTGTGAAAGAATAGGTTGCTCTCAGGAGCTCTGTGAATTACAGCGTGAAACTGTGATAGAATGCCAGCTGTGCAACAAATCCAGTCGTGAAATTTCCTCGCTCCTAAATATTTCACAGTCAACTGTCAGCTGTATTAAAAGAACATGGAATGTTTGGGAACAACAGCAACTCAGCCACAAACTGGTAGGCCATGTAAACTGACGGAGCGGGATCCTGGGATGATGAGGCGCATAGTGCGAAGGGGTCGCCAACTTTCTGCAGAGTCAATTGTTACAGACCTCCAAACTTCATGTGACCTTCAGATTAGCCCAAGAACAGTGCGTAGAGAGCTTCATCCAAGCCATACATCACAAGGTGCCATGCAAAGCGTCGGATGCACCACTTTTGGTAATATAGTGTATTTAATTCCATGGTCTTGAATTGGTATTAATAACTTCCTTGCCTAAAAATAAAATAAAATGAATCTGCAATCACAAAAAGTATTACATATAGCATATGCTATTTTCAGGGCAGAAAATAAGCCTGGTGCTGTTTTCTCTTAATGGAGGAGGGTCTACGCATGCTTTGTGACCTATCCCTTTTGAAATATACATTTTTTGTTATTTAAGTTGTGTCTCTGTGGTTCACTACAAGTGGACAGTCTCCTAGAGCTGTCCTGTGGCACAGTATGCTGGACCCTGTCTGGTTTCATGGGCGAGTTTGCAGTCCCATGAGAAGCCTCTTCGTTTGTCACGTAAAGAGACAGGAGTGTTCTCTGTGGGCGACACAATGGCTTTGACTGTTTGAGTTGGGCACACAATCCTGCCATTGTAGTCCTCATACTTTGAACTTGTGATGTTTCCATTGCCTTCTTATGTTGACCATGTGTTTCGTCCATACTGAAGTCTACTATTTGAGCGTACCATAGACAGATCTAGTGCTGCATTTGGTGAAGCAGATAAAACATTTTCCCGGTTAGTTTGGGTTGACTTCAGTGAGAGGTCAAGCACCTCGTCCTGAGAGACTGATGCTGTATGTAAAAATACAGGGCAGGCTGTGCTTCTGGTAACACAAGAGATGGTAGGTGAAGTCATTGTGCTTTTTTCTGCCATAGAACCAGTTTTGGAGGTTTTTATCAATGTTTTTGAGTCGAAACTCTGAGGCATTTGGATAGGGATTGGAATTGGTAATGGCACTGGCAATGGGACCACAAATGGATAAGGGACCAACAAGGTTGCAGGTGGGATCAGTGAGTTTATTGGTGTGCCAGTGGGAGGGACAATTTCATGCGGCAAGAAGTTTGAAGGTAAAGACGTTGGTTGGTCAGGGCCGGTCATTTGATACTCTGCTGGGGCGCAACTGCTCAGAAATGGCCTTAGGTTTTGCAAAAATGTGGCAGTTCTATGGCTTTGAAACACTGGTGCATCTGTGTGGTAAACCAAAGCTTCTGGTTGGCTCAAAAACAGGTTTTCAAGTAAAGCATTTATCTGAATATTGGAAAATGCACAGGAGCGTAAAGAAGGTGGAAGATGGGAGTTGAAATGCTCATCCGGTACCAGTGGCATGGAGACGTTGCTTGAAGCAGGCAAGAACAAAGGAGACAGCCCCGTCTCATCAACTTGATTTGTCAAACCGCCAGATAACTGGAGATTAATAGGAAGTACAACAGGCCTATTTTCAAGAAAGACTAAGTGCAGCAAAGATGTGTCCACGTTGAGAGCCAGATTGACTGAGTGTTCATTAGACGAATTAAACTCAGGTGAATTTTTTCCAGTTTGTTCTTTGGAATTGATATTAGACGAGCTTGATCCACTGCCATTTGGTATTTCTGTATTGGTCTGATGTTTTGGTACCTCTTTTGTTTGGCCTTCCATTGCAGACTCTTTAGATCTTAAGGTCCCACTCAAAAAGACGCCAAACTTCAAAACAGTCCTTATGGTGGGGCTCTGTGTTCCTGATTTAAAAAAAGAGAGGTTTGACATAAAAATAATGTTTTTTTTCTCCTTGTTAATGAATGGCTTCAATGGGTGATTGCACAATGTCCTAGCACAATATAAACAGCCAAATAATTGATAGATTCTGTTGTTGATTTACAAGAAATCTCAACGACATAAGAGGAATTTCCTTTGTGAGTGCAAAATCAAGTCACCCTGAAAATCCCTTTAGGGTGCACAAAAAAGCATAACAATTTCATACAGCCTTTTGTACTGTGAAACAACTGTGGTCATTATGTCTGTAGACAAAAAAATTATGCACTTAAGTTTGTGAATGAGGGAACAGATTTATTAGGAAAAGAAGCAATCGCTTATGATAGTTGGGATAGTTTTGTCTTTTATTTAGATTAAATGGTTACTTACAGATAATTTTTACCTCCAATGAGTCAGCTGAACTCAACGCACTCTTGAACTAAAGGTTCAGATCATCAGATGGGTTTGGAAAAAGCTAAGGGTGAGTAAATCAGTACATTTTTGTTTGTCTGAACCATTCTTTTAAAGGCAGCTCTGTGGATCCCAGAAAGGTTTCACGACCCTGACCACAAATACTCTAACAACAGTGCAATAAATTTTATGCAACTGCAAGTCTGATACTTTTTTTTAACTCCAATTTTCCCTCTTGCAAGCAGCATACAGTTTCCATGCTGGGAACAGGCTCTTTGAATAGTGTCTCCAGTGGAGGAGGTTAATCCCAAAGTAATAAACCCATGTGTCGCTATTTTGAGAAAAAATTCAATATTTCATTAGTTGAGGGATCTGCAGTGCATTTGTCTCTGGAGAACGCATACTCAGTAACACGTATAAAATAATTTGGACAATTTCCGCTAATATGTAAATCAAGCTGTTGATAGCTCAAATGGTGTACCTGCTAAATCAATCATTTTTGTCCTGCTGGCTGTGGGAGGTGCTAGCTTGCCGTAAAGTAAACACAAGGCTCTTTTAATCATTTAATTTATAACTACTTAAATATTACTAATAGGCCTACTTACTCATGTGTCAATATCGTTACTGAATCTACAGTGAGACCCCCCGTTAAACATTTATTTTGTAATAATTTATACAAAACTGTCCATGTGACATCGGTGGCTCAAGTAAAGTTATGCGACGCTACGAGAATACTTTTTTGCTAGATAAAAGATAACAAAAATAACATTATTACACCATTGTTCTTCCCATGTTACGTATAATCTGCCGTTTAGGAGGCATACACGCGCTTTCCCCCTCGAATGTAAACAACGTTGATTATGTCAAATACGTTTTTTAAATCAATCTCCAAAATGTCCGAAAACAAAACTGAATGGTTGAGAAAATTATATGATTTTTGTTTTCTTTGTGCGAAAAATAAGTATTCTTGTAGCGTCACAAAACCGAAGTTGAGCCACTGATGTCACGTGGACTGTTTTACTGTATTTACTAACGTTACGTTTCTGGACCTGGATCATTTCAGTGTTGCTGCAAAGAAGGGTCAGATGGCTCTCCAATCATCAAAAATATCTTAGTTTGTGTCCCGAAGATGAAGACAAAGGTCTTACAGGTTTTGAACGACATGAGGGTGGGTGATTAATAACACTTTGGTGAATGGGGTGAACTAACCCTTTAATACTTAGTAAGTACCACTGCAGCACCATGGTTCAAATGGTTCGTGCAAATAAATAAACTGATATAAAAATTATTATCTATTGCTGTTTTTTGGAACAAACATCTTTAAAATGCTTACCAAGACCTCTAAATAAACCAGTGGGGATCTCAAGGTCATGCTCTATATGGCAAAACTATACAGTACTAGCCTACTTAAACGTTAACTGTACAAATTGCATTGCAATCCAATTCTGTTTGTTCTTTCAAACATTCTTATAAATGTGTTTGCTAACACATTGGGGAGAATTTATTGATGTTTTGAGAAACATTTTAGGATCTCTCTTTTTTTATTTAATTTATGATGGTCCTTGGCCGTCAATATGTTTTCAGAAATTTAATCCACATAAGCTCTTGTTTAGCATTAATATAAATGACTAATATTGAGCAGATGCTACAGAGTTGCTTTGAGATAAACTGCAGAGAACAAATCTGCTTGATGAGAGGAGACAGGCCTCGCAAACTATCACGAAACGTCTTGAGTGCTTTGACAATTCTTTAAAGCTGGGATTTCTTTCTATCATGAATCACATATGGTCAAAAAGTAAAACATTATAAAATGAGGTATCAGTACAGCCTACAGCTCGGAGAGGATACAGAAGCAAAAGTCTTTTCAAACCAGATTTATTTTAATCTATTGAT
Source organism: Puntigrus tetrazona (assembly GCF_018831695.1). Lineage (NCBI taxonomy): Eukaryota > Metazoa > Chordata > Actinopteri > Cypriniformes > Cyprinidae > Puntigrus > Puntigrus tetrazona. The sequence continues at coordinate 30,059,055 of NC_056699.1, forward strand.
TGAAAACAAGTCAAATATATACAGCGGGCTCCAAAAGTCTAAAACATTTAATTTAGACTTGAATGAAAAGTTGGACTGAAAAATATACATTTTCAGGTTAAACGTTGTGCATTTCCATGCAAATAAAGGTTTGCATTAAAAAGCTAAAAAATAAATAAATA
>NC_056699.1:30059315-30125045 GCF_018831695.1 Puntigrus tetrazona
TATAATATGCTGATTTTGTGTGCGACTTATTTTCTTATGAACATCTGTGTACTGCTTAGTGCTTTTTGTAGAACCCATGATACATTATTGCAGGATTTATTTTAATAATAATTCAAAAAAAAAGTTTGTAACAATGCAGATGTGTCAGTTTTTTAGCAGTTCATATTTTCCTTTCAGAAAAATATTAATATAATTATTTCATATTTTTATTTTAGTTATACTATTGCTTTTCCGTTGATTGAACTGTGACTATGGCGAATTAAGTCAGGTCCTCCTGCTGTGTGAGTGTTGTGTGCTGTGCGCCACCTGGGAGACTCTAAAGCGCTGATTTATTGTGTGGCTTACCTTGTATTTGTGATCTTTTAACTTTGCTAGACATCTCTTTGTGTGTTAGCTTTTAGCTATTTTTTTTCTTGTTATTATGTCTTGTTTCTTCTGAGTCAAAATGTCGATACTCTTTGAATCTCAGGTATTGTTTAAGCAGAAGACATTGTTAGGAAGCTCTGTTTGTAAACTGATTATTTATTCATTTGTGAGATGAAGAGATTTCCATCTTGCAGATGAGAATAAATTGTAATATTGTGTGAAGGAAGGGATGCTGAGACTTACCCAGGATCCTATTTATTTTTATAAATAAAATGAGTTTCCTCTTTTTTTTTTTTTATCAACGCCCTCAGCTTGATTGTCATGATATGATGACCTTTACAAAATCAACTTAAATCTTTGATACAACACAATTCTTTTTCTTTTCCCTCCATTATAGTCTCTCTGAAACTCACAAACTTCCACACAGTCGATTCCTCCTCCGCTAGTTTGGAGGATGGCCTATAGTTATGATTGGAGCAGCACAGAAGACAAGTGTGTGTGGCATTACTGCACTATGACAGGCAGAGTGTGGCATTACAAAGCCTTGTGTGTATGGCCACACATCCGTGCTAGGGTGTGTGTGTGTGTGTGTGCCCTTTTGTGCCACTTTCCTGTGTCTGCATTTGAATTACAAGCAAAGAGAGAGCTGGCATGAAATGAAAAAAATGTTTATCTGTTAGCACTCTGACACTTCACATTAGCCACACGCTTCTTACTGAACTGGATAAGACAGAAGAGTAAACGGTCTGCAGCTGAGACCAGGAAATGGGTCAGGCGTCCTTTACTAGCATTGGCACATCTTTTTGTTTACTTAGAATAGTTTTGCGTGGAACAAACATGAAAAATAGATGGAAATTTATCAGGTGTTGACATGGCGTTACAGCACACTCTATAAAGGTCAGAAAAGTTTTTCACAGCAGTGGCAGAAAGAGAACCATTTTTGAGTTTTCCCAAAGGCCTTTCAGTGGACCAGCTATTCAAAATAACATGCATTTCTACTGATCTAAAGACATTTCCATAATCAAAAAAAAATCCAGTGAAAAGGGTTAGCATGGAAGTAAATATAGTTCATTGTATCAAATTATTATTCAAAACACTGCTGCTAGATTATGAATATTGGCTAATATTATTTGAGTATGTGAGCAACTCTCTGTATTCTTCTGCTTCAGCATACATATTGTAACATATTGCTGTTTATTAGTACTAGTACTCCAAATGTAAGGCTGGTACTCATTTCTTATTTTCTCTGCAAAAATGGTTCAACTATTTATTGATTTATTAAGTAGGAGAAATAGCCGGAAGGTTTACTACTAGATGTAGGCAAATGCACAGTTGAACAATGCCAAAACAGCATTTTTATATCAAACTTTATTCGCCAACATCAGTGAATGCCTGCTAATGTCACGTTTAGCAAGTAGAACATCATCGGACGGACTATCACATACATTGAGCGCCATTGCGGTAACTGATGTCTAAAGCTACACCATTTATAAAGCACATACCTGGCAAAGGCTCAGCTGAGCTACAGCAGCTCTGTCATAATCGTAATTGCATCTTGACACTTTCCGTCCACTTGTGCAGAGAAACAACAATCAACATTGGACCATGATACGTTATCTTTGGGTGTAGTGCCAGCGTTTATTCATTTGAAGCCCACATCTGTATGATATTCAGAAATGTCTGCAGATAAGCCCACACTAGATGTACGTTTTGTATCCATTTGACAGTGCATGTCAGGTCATGGCATGTCACGTTTTTATATATGCTGCTGTTCTGAATATAGGTTATATGTCATGATGCACTGCATGTGTATATATACAGTACAGTAATTATTCCAGTGGGTGCAAATTTATATTTTATTTTTAAAAGTGAGAATAGTAAAATAAAAAGTAAATTGTAGCGTATTTAAAAAAAACAAATTCTACATTAGACTACAGTAAAATTGATGACATTTATTCAATATATTTCTTAAATCATTTTATTTGTTTGGTATATTGAAACATGAATAGATAAATAAACATTGTGTAATCAGTTAACCTAAAATTATATTATTGTGTACATTTACTAATTGTATAAAATATAATATAAATATAACAGTTCGTCAGCAAGCCACACTTGCAGCCATTTTGAATATGCTGCTGTGATAATGTGAGAAATGTCAGAGGTGTCGCCAGATATATTTTGGTTTGGCTTTGTATATGGAGCCGGTTTATAAGCATGCGTATATAATACTACAAATAAAAACAAAAAACTTTACATTGATTGCATATATGCATCTAACCCACAACATGGTACACATTTAACATAGCATGCCTTACCAAAAGTCAGCTTTTGCCATCATTACCACATTTTTGTTTTTATTTGGATTACTATTTATGCACACTTTCATGAGGTCAGATGGGTAGATCTCTTTCCCCCTCCCAGGCGTATTGTATATAAATTGTATTAATAGTCTGAGTTATCTAATGTCTAATGTGATTTTTTTGTTGGGAACATCATACATTCGAATACAAAACTCTGGATGAAAATAGTGAATGCCTTTAAATGATTTCCTCTTTACACTCCTTTATGTCGTTCTGGGGTTCTCTGGAGTTTTCTAATGCATTGTGCAAATGCACCCCCAAATCTCCCACCTCTCCTAATCACCAAGCACACAGACTATTTACACTGTGTGCATGTTTGAATGTGAATTACACTGAAACAGTTTGAATTTGATGTGGGTTAGGGATTAAGGTTGTGCTCGCGCCTGTAGCCAAGGTGTGGAAATGTCGTTGCCAGGATGCAAGCGTGATAGATGAGTGTGTAAATCTGTGTGTTTTATTTGGAGAGACTGTTTTTCTTTGAGGAGGAAGGAGTGGTGTCTCTTAAAAACATTGGATGAGAAAATAATCAACAGTACAACATCAAATAGAAATGTCCCCGAAGCGTGAAGCAATACTATATAAAGCACTCATCTTGTACATAAAATCAAGCGCTCTCCAAAAGCAACACCATGGATGAGCTTTGGAGGAAGGGTGTCTTGTTTGGCCTCCCTGGGCATTATGTGTTCTCTCATGGAGGCCCGAGAAGCAGAGTGTGAGTCTGAGGGGAGAAACTGTGAGAGGAAGTCATGTGAGGCGCCTCATGTGTGCTGGTCCACATTACTCTATGCTGATACCCACTAGATAGGTCAACATACATTTAGTTTTGGATGCTAGTTAATAGGGTAAGGCGAATGCTGTTCAATTAACCCAGAAGTCAAATTAAATGCAAAATATTATAAATGTTCTTTTACAAAATAATCACATTTATCTGATCTAAGGTCATTTTCAATTAAATATTTTTGAACTGAAAAAAGATTGTACAACGCACAATTATGTGACTACCAATGCTTTTTGCACAAAGGTCTTATGAATGGGTGTGTGTGTGTGTGTGTGTGTCTGAGAATATGCTCTGCCACGGCTCACGGTCTGAAACACAAACATATCAGGGCCACCTCTGCACGATAATCCTTTCAGATAAGGTGATACACACTAAAAGTGAGTGTGTGTTATATGACCAGCCTCTTATGCAGAGGATGGATGAAGGAGAAATTCGCTCTTAATAGATCTTTTTTTGTTCCCCCTGTCAGTCTTCACTCCCTTTTCCTTGACATTCGAGCTACGAGGTGTGATAACAGGAGCTCAAGGTCAGGAGGGAGCTGCAGATCATGTGATGAGGAGAGGTCTTCTTACACCAATTTGCATGAGATATCAGCAAGAATGAAAGTGTAGAGAAAGAAAAATGAACCGATAGGCAGTGAAGAGTCACAGTAAACGATGAAGAAAGAGACAGAGAGTTAAGGGCGAACGAGACAAATGTCAAATAACGGGAGCAATGCCAGAGTTGGTTTAGAAAAATGGAGGCAGTGAAGCTTCACAGAAAGGAAAGAACTCCGAGGAAGAACATAGGTGCTGTAGTGATTACGTGATTGTTGTAGTCACGTGGTTGTCAGTGGTTTTTAACACATTGATGTGTGTGATTGGTGAGTAGTGAGCAGAGGGCCGGATCTTCTCTTAGCTATCCTGTGTGTGTGCATTCTTCCAAAGATGTGGATGGAACATCCATACTAAAATACTTAGACAACAGAGTCCTGAGTCTACCACAGAAAAATAAATGGTTTCTTAGCTTAGTTGTAATTTCATGAGAATTGAAAAATGATAGAACTTGAGAAATAATACAAAAAATAAACCATATCTTTATTTTTGGGTCAGCGCTGCTACCAGTACTGCAGCCTGGGTGACTCGCATGAGCGAGATCTTTTATGAATCATTTTGTAAGACTGTTGCAACACGTGATTCACTCACTAAACTCAAGCAGGAGATGATTATGACTGCTTGCATACCATAAGTCACCATTCTTTCTTTAAATAAAGCAAAATTATGAGAACTGTACTGTATTATGTTTTGCATAAGGCTGAATTATTGATTCTATTTTTTTTCCTTTTAAGTATCTGCATGCAGATGATATATAAATGTAAAAATAAATTGAGGCTCACTTTATATTAGGTGGCCTTAACTATTATGGAACTTATGTATAATCAGCGATACAATACACTTATTGTGTACATAAATGCTTTTACATTGTACTCATATTTAAAAAAAAAGTATTTTATAATTAATTTCTGTAATTACATTTTATAATTGCACTGTTGACCTGCAAGTCTACCCTACCCAGACACCACAAAACCTGTCTCTAGCCTTACCGCATCCTACTTCAGCAGCAGCAAGTATTTTTGCAGTACATTATGAATACAATAAATACATTGTACTCATTTTTAATGCTAGTACATAGATAAAGCCACCTAATATAAAGTTGAACCATAAATTCTAAGGTAGTTTCTAGATGATTGCTCAGTGCGCCAAGTCAAAAGAGCATACAAGTAACACTATGATATTCAAGTTCTCAGATATGGCTGGCTTTGTGGATTTTTCACATTTTAGCATCCACCAAGCAATCAATTTAAGTAATGGCTTATCTCTCCTGTAATTTCTTCCATAGTTGCACAGAAGTTCAATACACTTCAAATCAGTAACCTCTGTATTAACATGATTAGCAAGTGTAATTCAAACGACCAACAGCGGATAGGCAAACCTTAGATCGAGTTTGGGTCTAGCAAAAATTGAGTGAGTGAGTGACGGTGAGAGAGAGAGAGAGAGAAGGTGGGCGTCTGGGAAACTCGGTGGTGTCTTTGTGATGGAGATGGAGCAGTCTCAGCGCTGAGGCTGATAATGACCAACGGTTCTAATAGCATTCACCCCTCACCCTTTAACCACTCAAGCGGAAAAGCGGACAGAAAGAAAGAGAGAGTGTGGAACGGAGGAAGATATGTTTAAAATATGACGAGGTGGGACCGCGTGTGTCCCGCTTATTAAAACGCACGTGATAATATAGGTGTGTGTATGTCTCCGCAGCCTTGAGGAGGACATTAAAAAGACAATATGTGTGTAGTTTTTTTGCCGTACCTTGACACACGGCGAACTGCGCTACCAGTCGGCTTACCCTCTTTATCGTGGCTGTATTTACGGAGGGAAGGCGATGGAGCGTGAAACGCCTTTGGGCTCCCGGGACCAGATGGAGAAACACACACACACACATCCAAAGCGACCTTATCCTTTAGCGCATTGACTGGGATTTATTGATACCCTCGGTAATCACTCCTTATATCACCTCAAAGAAAAGAAAAATATACAGATTATATGAATGTCTGTGAGAAAGAGTGGGAGGAGGAGACAGAGCGGATGATGGGAGAAAGAGAGTGTGAATGGGGTCATCATTCACTAGCTTGAGATGGGAAATGTAAGTGAGGTTTATAAGGCCAGACCAGTGAAAGGAATTGAGTGAAGTCGAGGAATATAGCAGCAGGTAGTCAGTTGGCTGACATGCCTTGGCACACAAAGGGCACAGCCGAGGACCGAGGTGCATTCACACACTTGACACGAGCGGAGTTGTATTCTTGTGTGTGTTTAAGTGTTCTGGAGCTGGTTGCGCCAGGATTCTTGTCACCCCTAATTGGAGGTTTCTTGACCTTACTGCTTTAACTTGTCACACAGTAGATGCCTCTGCTAAAATGGGCATATATGGCCTTTACTGTTGCTAGCATAGCCTGCTACACGATGTTTGGTATAATGTCAAAGCTGCTCTTTTTTCTTACATTTTGGTTTGACTGTAAATGACAGAATGGACATTTTGATCCTTACTACACGCATTGATCGCATATAAAAAGGTACCTTTTTCGATGTGAAACCCGAGTTTTGCTCTAATTAGTCTTTCTATTTCCACGCTGTCATGGCTGGAATAATCTCAGGTGATTATCTGCTTTATTCAGGTTAAAAATGTCCAATATGATTCATATTGGTTTGCCTTTATAGCCATATTGAAAGCAACAACCAGACAGTTTACCTCAGATCTTGAAAATAAGAAGATATCCGTTAAAACTCTACTCATAACCAAAGAGTGTATTCCACAATACACAACACTAAAGCTTGTACATTTAATGATGTTAAAAAGCTAATATTTATTAATTAGATTATAAATGCATTCATTTACGTTAGAGCACTGCACTTCCAGAGAGCCCGCCCATGCACGCTTTCTGATTGGCTGTTATATTTGATTGAAGAAGTTGGAATCTAGTCTCCTATCTTTTGTTTCTTTGTAGACCACTAAAGGACCTCTCTGCAAAGCCAGTGATCCAGAGGCCTCCAGGAAACCTGCTTACTGTTATAACTGCTCTATGAAAGGACACTTGGCCATGTAAGTGGATCAGCCTCGTCTCGAGGGCCATGGAGCTGCTTGCTTTCACAACGCCACAACCACAACAATGAAACAGAAAAAATATTTTAAATACCATATTTCCACACACACACACACACACACACACACAGGAAAAAACTGCTTTATTTCTCATGCTGAAAACAAATAGTACAAAATTTAGGAAAAACTGTATTGTTTTAATGTTTTAGGTCTGTTCTTATTCTCAGTTTACTTTTTGCTCTTTTATTTCATGTTAAATCGTAAAATACTAAATGAAGAACAGCTATAAAAACCTCCGTTCAAAAGGTTGATTTTTTTATTAATGTTGTATATTCAGCAAGGATTCTTGAGGTTTACAGTAAAGAATTTTACGTTGTTCTAAAATCTATTTTAAAACAAAATGCTGTTTTTTTTAAAAAAAAGCAGCTATTTAAAAAAAAAAAATAAATAAATATTTTACACAAAAACATTAAACAGAACAACTTATTGTTCAGCATATTGTTCAGTTATCAGTATATGATTTCTGAAGGATCATTGAACTGGAGGAATGAATATAAAATTTGAATATAAGCATTCAAATGGAAAATAGTGAATATGTTTTCCCCAGTATTACTGTTTTTACTGTATTTTGGAAATATATGCAGCATTGGAGGCATAAGAGAGATTGATGATGGATGGATACCTTCACTGATGCCCATGATTTGAGAATTAAAGTGTGTGTTTTCTGCAGAATGCAATTCGGAGGAGAATGTACAACGGAGCGATATCCTACCCTTCCATTTATTTCCCGTTTACGACCGAAGGATCACTTCCATTTCCGAGGAAATTGAATCGAAAAAGCAGGCCAGAGGTTTTGTTAAGGCTGCTTCTGATAAGTTGAATTGCTAAAAGTTGATCATACTTGAGACTTAAAGATGTAATAATGTGTGTCTCTTTTCCAGAACTTGAAGCGGGCGGATTGCTTTCACCTGACAGAGCCGTCGTGCTATACACCCCCCAAACCTCCGAAAAGAAACAAAAACCAGCCACAAACAGTCTCCATACCCATACAGCGCTCACGTAGCAACAGCAGTACACACGAAAAAGACGCACATTGCACACACCCAAACACACACACTTCAACGTCCGCAGAAGAACCACGGCAAACACACCCCTAAGTTTAATGAAGCCAAAAAGAAGAAAAAGTAAAAAGCAAAACACAATCTGAAGTCATTGTTATAGATGAAGATGCAGACTTTCCTAGAGGTTGCAAAAGAGCCTTCACAAGACAAGAGATGTTTCATCAGCCAACGTGGAAGCCGAGAAGAAGTTCTTGGAAAGGAAAAGAACAATAAAAGGACAAAATAACAAAAAGAAGGAGAGAGGAAATGGCAAAGAGAGAGAGCGGAAAGCTGCTAAAGATTCTTCCATGTATCCCTCTGATGAAAACCTTTTTCTGATTAAGCAAAAGAAAGGTAAAAGGTAGGAAAAACATTTAAAAGGGATGTCAAGCGATTCATATGAGTGTGAATGAATCGTCAGGTGGTTCACCTTCTACTTGTGATTGCTTTGGTCCGTTCTCTTCAATTCACATGGTTTTGAATACAGTATTACATGCTTTTAAGTTGCTCTTTAAAGACAAATTCTACTCAAATCAGACCCTCTCACCCAAATTCTGTCAATTTCTCAGTGCTTGGCTTTTATTCATATACTAATTTGACATCAAAAAGTGCAAAATTTTGGGAAAGATTTAATGTTTAGCAAATTCAGGTATTTTAAAAGCAGGTGTTGAGCTTGTACATGCCACTTGATAGATTTTTCTATTTTATGTACATGCTGACTTCTGTAACATTGTGATTAAATTAAAGTCTGTTTGTATTGATAGATCCTGATTCGTCTTTCACTTTTTTATGAATATTTTTGCTTTATTTTAAGGTAAAATATGTAAAACCCCAGCTTTACATGCAAAAACTGATACTTTTAAAAGCTGAACTCTAAGCTCTGTGGCACAATAACAGCATTCCTCTGTTCATTTTAGCATCCCACCAACAAAACCAATGGCATGGCTTTGGGGTGGAGCTATCAGTTTTGCCAGCCAATGGCATTTGTGGGAGTGGAAACCAGTTTAAAAGATTGTTTGCAATTTTGGTTAAAAACCCCCAAAACATTAATTCTGTCCTTGTCTCTTTTTGTTTTCCTGACAGGATGCGCATTAATAATATTTGATACTTGATGAGGCGTCATGTGCAATCGCTGAAACTCCACTGCTTTTCCACAGAGATGCTGCTTTTGGCTTTGTTTAGAACTGAGTTTGTTGGCGTATCAAAATAGAGATTGAGATGATATGAGCTGCTTTTTATTGATCTCACAGCCATGCACTTGATTTCAAGTGTTTAGTTCTGTTGGAACAAAACCTATACCTTCAGACAAAAATATGTGCTCCTCCTTTCTCTTCTTTCCCGTGATTATCTTCTTTGAGCTCCAGGTGTTGTGTTTAGGCCTTTAAAGTAATGACAGACAGCAAACAGCTGCTTAAGTGAATCAAACCCGTTGCCATTACCTTTGCTTTCTCTATTTTTCTTTTTAAGATCCATTATTGCTGTATTCCATACCATCTCTCTTTTTGCTTTCATGGGTTGTGTTTTTGCTAAGAACAATATTTGAGCTCTAAAAAAGATTTGTTCAGTTGTCCGGTGTGTGTGATGTTGTGTGTGCAGGGCCGTTCTGTATCAGTGTGGGCCGTCCTTGTGTGTGTGTGTGGACATTTATGTGAAAGTGTGTGCCATCAGGCTTTTATAACTTGAAACGTTTTTCAACAGCAAAAGAGAGATTATACTTTTTTTAAGCCAAATGTAAATCCAACACCAAACATGGCAGTCCAGCCCACATGCAGAAGAAAAATCTGTTTTGTTTTGTTTTTTTCAAGATTTGCAGACAGTATGTAAACTCCGTAGTCCCCCAGGCTTGGCTGAGATGTGCAAGAGAGATACAGTAAGATGTGAAGGAAGGAACATGCAGTCGAGTCACCACTACGATCACTCACGCTGATTTACTCTGACTAATTCCTTAGAAGTGATTAATCAGGATTTTTACTGGTATAGTTAGCCACAACACATTCCCAGCACTTTGACTCAACATGCAGTCCTCAAAACATTTACAGTCATCCTCTGGAAGTGTAATGAATGAACAATACTCATCACCATTTCACTTTCAAGGACATTTGCCTGTAAAATCTGTTTTATGTCAAGCTGGTAAGTACTCTTTCTAGTTTCCTCTTAAAGCTAAATTTTCTTGCCGGTCTGAATCTTGCCTCCACCACTGTGGTCCATTTCTGTATGTGACATGACTTTTTTCATTAGTTTAGTTCTCGGTGCAGCCCAAATAGAGCTTAATAAAATCTATAAATGGGGCACAGGCTAAAAAAGCATAATATATCTATGAATCTAGCTTTAAAACCTGTGAAAGTAATAAAATAATGTTAAAGTTAAAATGGGAAGAGTTTGTGGTTACAGTCAAAGTGTTTTTTTTTTTTTTTTATACTGTGCTTTTATGGTCCCTGCATGTGTGCTGATTGCTTGCCAGAAAATGTCATTCAGTTCTAAGCATGGCCAAGTTTATGGAAACCATGACAGAGATGGAGTATGATTTTCTTTCTTTTTTTTTAAAGAAAAGAACAAATGTGTCGAGTTCCCCAAACATTTCTATAGCAGTGTTTTTTTGGGTATTTATTATAGCATTCATTAATATTTAAATGAGCTTTTATTATTTAATATTTTTATTTCTAGTAAGCTGTCATTTTTTGCCATTTTTAATTAATTATTTAATATATTATTTTAATTTTAGTAATTTTAGCATCTAATTTAACATATATCAATTTCCAAAACATAAATGAAATTAAATAACATTCTTAATACTTTTAGTTAAAATAAGTTTGGCCTGAAATCACAAATTATCCAATTATAAATGCTGATCATAATTATTGTTTTAATCTCATTCCTGAGAAAGACATAAATGTGGCATAAATTGAATTGAATTGATTTAATTGTTTTCATTTTTGAAATGAAAAAAAAAATGATGGTAACACAAAGCCTTTATTGCATCAGTCTTAAATTGCATTGATCATGTCAAATTTTTATTTTAGAAAAGGAAGGCTTGGTTGTTTTATCGGCCCTCCGTAGCATGGCGTTGAATTTGTTGGTATTCATTTTTTTATTCAGTTCTTCGACCTACTAATGACCCCAAAAATAATTTACTCTGGTGTTAATTTAATCACTAGAATCACTTTCTTGGGATCTTTGGCTCACACACATTTTGCTGCTATTTTTATTAGCTGTTAAGACTCTCATTCTAACGGCACCCATTACGCTGAAAGAGGATCCATTGGTGAGCAAATGATGTAACGCTAAAATTCTTCAAATCCTTTCAGATGAAGAAACAAACGCATCTCTTCTGTACATGTTGCACGGCCAAAGGTGGGTAAAAAAATATTTTTAGATAAACAATTCCTTTACAGATATTTGAGGTTAGAAACGTTTTCGGATATTTTTGTACCACAAATACTGTGTATCCCAACATCCTTCTACTATTTGAAACTGCATTTTGCATATGAAAGTATGAATATTTGTACAGTGGGAGAGAGCGAGTTACAAGGTTCCCACGACCATGGAAAACTTGAAAATAACATACTCCAATTTTGATTTCTGGGCCTGGATATATCATGGAAGGTTTAACAGTGCTACACTGCATTTTGTCTATTTCTGCTCATCTCTCAAGTATTTCATCAGTTAGACATTAGTGCTTGTGTATAGTAAACTTGCCCTCAAGCTAATGTGATAACATCAGTCTCGTCTGTCTGTTCATGGTTTTATTGGAGATATTTGCATACTAATTTGTACTCTAATAATTCTTTTTAATCTGCCTAAAACCTTGAACTTTTAATCACTTGCTCATGTCATCATAACACAGGTTGTGATCTCTTGACAATGTCGTATTCGTATTTTGCAATTGCATCCTCTCGCTATAGTGTCACTTCAACTTTAGCGAAAAAGATTTGGAGGTTGTTTGATTTAGTACACTTGGGGAGACATCCACCGCTATTATATGTTATTTACTGTCCATACTAATCCACAGTGGGCATGCTGAATGCAGGGCTCAGAGCTGTTATTAAGTATGCTTATTACTGACATTCCTCTCCAAATCCCCATACTTTTGAACGGGTCTCTGTCGAGTTTTCAGTCCGTTTCAGTCTTAAAAACTGTTTACGAAGACTATCAGGGCCTTGTCAGGGCATTTAATGTGACTCAGATATTTCCTCCAAGCAGTCACACAATAGATTTCTGTCTGTGTACCTTCCAGAAAAATAGCTAATGCGACTAGCGCCTCACGTAGCACACTGTCTGCAAGCATACACATGAGCGGATACATGTCATCTAAATCATTTGCTCTACAACAGGTGTGTAGTCGACAGTGTGTGGATTGGGAATGTGTCCATTTTATGCTTGTAAATCAGAGCAAAGCCTCTCTATACCCCTTCTTCCTCCTCATTACAGCGCTTCATACTGTAGCTTCCAAGCAAAACTGATTTTTCACAGAGTGCTCTTGTTGCAGATCACAACAAACAAAGTCAGTGGTGAGTATATAATCCACTCTCCTTCGCCTTTTTTTTTGTTCAAACTTCAGACAGACTCAAAGTCTTCCTGTAACTCAATATCAGATAGTCTTCCATCCCAACCAAACTTTGGCTTGAGTTGACTGTTACGACCCCAAAATGGTCTAGAGAACACAAAACCCAACAAATACAGATATTAATCCACATTTCCCTTGTAAAAAAAGAAGTCCACTTAGCGGTTCCCCCAGAGTGAGTTTTTTAGGCGACCTTCATTTGAGAACTTTTCCCCTCACTGTTTCCATGGCGACGCATCATGCTTGTCACGTGACACACCGCGATCACAACAGATGGCTGGCTTTTATTTATTTATTTTTTATTTAAAATGTTCACTAGCTTGCCTACCATGTCATGAACAATCTGATATTTCGATTCACAAATATGCGTATGTGTAATAGGTGTGTTTTGTCGTTTAAACACCTTTATAAATGATACTGATCGTGATCGGTAACGTGAGATGGGCGCCGCCATGTTTGTTCGCGCCGCGGTCCTGTCAGTCGATTTTACAGCACACAAATTCATCAATTTCTCCCAAAATCGTGATACTAAGTGGCGGTAAAGTGGATGAAGAGTAGAGTGAGCGTTATAGTTCACATTACACTATGTGTATCTGATATAAATAAAACACGCGTCAGCAAATTAAATTTGAATGTATTGTTATTGTTGCTTAACACGCATCTATGTGTATTTTACCAGCTCTAAATATATTGTTTTACTAAATGCGTATGTTTGAAACCTAAAATATGCATTATGTGGTTAAGCGCTATCACCAATACTATAACGTGACAAGTACAGGACACGTCTCTCTGGTTCAGCGCCAACAAGCGCGGGAAATCTCAGTTTGAATTTTTATGCGCGAAGCCACCGAGCGTTCTAAATCCCATATGTGGGACCGTGCCTCAGGTTAACACACTTTGTATTAACATCTAATTAAACAAATCGCTTTAAAGGCGTGCACTTATTTTAAAGTGTTGACTAGCCTACTAAAACTAGCCTACATTGAACAAGCCACAACACTCACGAATTTAGAACAGCATAATGGAAACAAGCCACAACAGAACAAAATGAGATTTAGTCATGTTGTGCACTATTGGGACACCGTCTGACTTTGCATTTAATATACACTACATGTATAATTACTAGGAACATGCATGAAGGTATTCCAAAACACTGCATTCAGTTCACTTATAAGTATATTCTTCAGTTTATGATATATCTATAGTTTTTTTTTAATTATATGCTATACTGGTACTTTTTAAACAGATTCCCACTAAGAAAAGCCAAATCGCCATGACCCCAATCTTTTTGCGTGTTTGAGTGACAGTCGCAATCTAAAAATTTGAGCCAGGTTTCATGTTATTAAACCATAAAAAACAAAGATTTCATCTGATACAACTGTCCTTTCGTCATCTTCTTGGTCCCTGTCCTTTACCTCTAAACTCGACTCACCTGTGTCCTTACTTTTCCATTCTGTAATTAGATTTTTATGTAAACAATATTGTGTGTGTGTTAACATCCTGAATGAATCATACTGAGTGCTTGAGTCTCCTAAATAAGTGCATGGTTAATTAATCTATGCTGGCATGAGAACATCCTTGTAAGGATTTTTGCTGAAACATCGAATAAATTGGAACATGTGTGAAAACAGGTGAATAGAGTTTAAAGAGAATGTGTCTTTCTTTGGAGAGCTTAAGTGATGCTCTGGGTTTGTCACGTTAACGGGATCGGTTTGGATGTGTTTGCGAAGAAGAAAAACTGTAAGACGCTTGCGTTATTGACCTGGAATAAAGAAACACAAAACCACTGCCACAAGAAACATTCTTTGCACGTCTGTCCGAGCTCCAGTAGTTTATGTCCATGAAAATATTTTCTGTGAACAAAATCAGCGCAGTTCTGAACATCCTCTCTGTTTTTCCTTCAGGACTGATGTCTTGATATTCTCTTTTTTACCGTTTGACGAGGTGAAGATCATGTGACCTTCAGAAGGTGTGCGGGTCATAGAAAAACACACACACACCATCTGGACACAAGTGACATACACCCTCATTACTACAAAATTACACACCGCATAAGACACACTCAAGTATGCAAAGAGAAGCCTGGGGACTGCAGTACAGAATGGGCCTGTTTTACATTTGTTTTTCTGTTCTAGTAGGTTTTAGAGGAGAGAGAGATTTTTTTTGCTCTAATTCTCTGATTTAGTTCTGGTTTGGTCAGGAATAAGCCTCTCTGAGTGCTAGAAAGAAAGATAGAGAGACTGTGTCTGTCCATCAGAAAGTGATTGTAATTCTAAGCATTTTACAGCTTCTCTCACAGAGATTTCTTGGAAGGAATTCTTGCTGCTTATGAAAGAACAAAAATGGGGTGAGTGGAAAGAGAAAAGAAAGTGAAAAAGGAAAGAGAGGAGAGGAGGAGATGTGTGCCAGTGTGTATATGACTCGCTGTCTGGGGGTGAGAGAGACACACACACACACACACACACACACACACACACACTCACGCACACTTAAATACCAAAGAGAGAAACCCCCTTTCACTAAAACATTCTCTCACACAAGCACACATCTCCATTCACAGACGGCACCACTGCTGTACTTCTTATTAGGACTGGACATACGCACATTTTACACACATATTAAACTTTATCTTATTGTGCTCATGGCTTGTGGGATGCAGCTGCTGACCTGGAGCGGACACCACTGGAGACTCATCCAGCATTTCCTCCCGATGACCCTCCTGCTCTCCCTCCTGTGCCCACCCACAGAGCCCGTTCCCTGGGACAACGGCTCCAGCAGCAGCCCTGGAGAGGTAAGAACCGCAGACAAAGACAAATGATACCAGCTGGCAGAACTAGAATGCATACTAATGACTCCAGGCAAACCATGCTTACCCGGAACAATTCTATAGCATGTTGCAGTGCTACGTAATTAGCACTATAAACAAAAATAAAAAGCATTCAGTATCTGTTGCTATAACGGTCTATAGAAATATACATCATAAAGTAAAATATAGAAATGCCCAGAAATTTATTTCCAGACTGTATGCACTGCAGCATTTAAAAATCATAAAAAATTTTTTATTAATGTAAATGTAATGTAACAAATAGAGAAGTACTCATTATACAAGAAACATGCAAAATGTATTATTAAAGCAGAAATGTATTGCACTGTAAAACTACTTAATATTTCTTTAAGTCATACCCTACTGAGTCATAATTGCGAGAATGTCATGCGAGCAGATTAATCATTCTGAGTCTAGCGTAGTAAACACTGCAGGACATATTGATGGGTGTTGTAAAAATCAGCTGGGGATAAACCACCGCTGCAGACGTATGTGTGTGGGGCTCCGAGTCGGTTTTGTCTGCATTATGTCGGGACCACATGCCCTACAGGAATAGTAAAACCGAAATCACATCCATTGCGGGATCAGCCAAAGGTCCCCATGAGGAAAATGGCTTAATAAACATACTAAATAACATTGTAAAAAATGCGGAAAGGTTTATGTGAGGTTTAGGGGATAGAAAACATCATGAACTTGAAAAAAAAACAAAGTCATTGGAAAGTCCCAACCATGATAGAAAAACAAACACGTTTATGTGTGCGCGTGTGTGTGTTGGTGTTAGGACCTTAGAATTTTTCCAGTCTGCCTAGTGTGATATTCTTAAAACTAAATCTGTTTCATATTGTAAGTCTGACAAACTGAGAGACAAGGTGTGTGTGTTTGAATAGTCTTAATCAATTCCAGTTCTTAAAGATTTCTTTGAACTAACAATAGAAACAGTGGTTTACAGATGGAAATTTGCATTTGATAGCTTGCAGTGTGAGTTTGAATCATGAAACAACCTGGCCCCTGTCTGACCAGAAACTATGTGTGTGTTTCTCATTCACGGTGTTATGCTAAGAGGGAGCGATGATGCTGTGAATGAGAAAGGCTTGAGGAAATGGCTTACAATTCATTTGATTATAGTAGCATTGTTTCCAAATCTATGAATCTCAAACACAAACAATCTCTCTCCTCATCGATCAGTTCATGCCTTTCTTTATGTATTTTTAAATGCATGTGGATAAGTGCTGATTTACATACAGTTTTAATGAAATATGAAGTATATGTGCTTTCAATATTTCATTTTAACATAAATAATTACAAGCATTTTTTAAAAATACAGACATATATATATATAGAGAGAAGACAGTAGTGTCCTATTGAAAAGCTACACGTGTTTGCTTTTCCTGATTAACTCTTGCCAGATAAGGCAGCCAATGTTGATTAATTTTTCTCCAATCGAATCATCTTAGCCGTTCGGTTTTGATTTTAATCTTTGTATTAATAAGATCTCAAGCAAACACATCTGCCCAGACAACCTCCCATTTGAATTGGTGAAATCTTTGTTTTGGTCTGTGTGGTGAAAGAGTCATTACTCAGGATTGAATCTGCTCTGGAGGTAAAGTGTGTGTGTGTGTGTGTGTGTGTGTGTGTGTGTGTGTGTGTGTTGTTGTCCACTTGGGCTGTTGAGGGTTTCAGGTGGATGTTTGTGGTGTGTGTGCAGGAGATGGGAGCACATGTGAGTTGTTCAGCGGGACACTCTTTCTTTCTGTGCTCTCTGTTGGCTACCACAAGATCCTGGACATCCCCTCTGGAGCTCAACGAATCAAAATACAGGAAACGCAGAAGACCAGGAACTACTTGGGTAATTGAACTGAATTCCTGCTAGCTCTTCTTTTAATTTACTTCAGGATCATTATCGTGGCACGTTCATAAATAGGGTACAATTTAGTGCCCCATTAAGCATTAAAGATAAAATCATAAAAAAAAATACCCTACCGTAAAACAAACAAATAAAGAAAAAACACTTTACAAATAATATTATCACAATGCAAAATAACTATTGCTTAAGTCTTTAGTATCATATGATCGTCCAGAAATCATTTTAATAGGCTGATTCTTAAAAAAAAACATGGTTTATTATGTTTATTATAATGTAATCTTTTTCAACATTAGAAATGTCTTATAAATTAAGTGCATCCTTGCAGATTAAAAGTATTAATAAAAAAAAAAGACCAGTCCCGAGTTTTTGATCAGTAGTGTGCTGAAATTGAAAAATTGAAAAATATAATTATAAATTAACAATTGGTTTCCTTTCAGCTTGAACTAAATCTGTCATTTCTTAAATATTTAGTTTCATAATTAAGGTTAAGCACCTTATATCGCTTTCTTTTATTATAAAAAAAAAGGTAGTAGCTGGTTTTAATGTACGTGGTTTCTAGCTGGTCCAAGCTGGTAGACCACTTTAGACTAGCAGAATAACAGCTACCACATTCCAGACAGCAGCTGGTGTGGCCTGGTTTTCCAGAGTTAATATGTGGTGTGGAACCACCAAGTGTCCTCCTTCCATCCATCATCTCTCCCCTCTTTGTTTCTTCAAGCTCTCAGGACAGCGACTGGTGACTCAGTGATAAATAGCGACTGGGTGATCGACAGGCCAGGACAGTTCTACGCCGTGGGTACTCAGCTCACTTACAAGCGGCCCAACGAGATACGCAGCAGGCGGGAGAATCCATCACTGCTCCTGGCCCGACCAATCAGGAGCTGCATCTCTTTGTGAGAGACCACTCCTACTGTATGATATCACAAAACTGTCCTGAATAAAGATACATATAGAAAGTGGCTTAGTGCTGCTGCACTTAATCTCAAAAATCCAAAAATATGAAAAATGAAATGTCCATAACTTCATCCTGGCAGAAAACTATTTTACAGTGTGATGTATTGTATTAGAAAGTTAGGAAGTATATACAGTATTTTAATGATGACATCAGTTTATGATTAACTTTGTATGAATACTAAGACACTAGATTTTCAGTTTTATACTCCATATTTTGCAGGTTATTTATCAGCAACCCAATCCAGCAGTGTATTATGAATACATTCTACCTAAAGACCCTATCAACGAAAATCATTCAGATGCATACTCTTACTCCAGTGTACTTCCTCTGAGTAAGTACATTTGTCAATATTTACAGGACAAAAAGGAAGGTATTTTGAAGAATGTTCAGTTGATGGTAGCTATTGACTTCCATGATATGAAAAACAAATAATATGGAAATTAGTGGGAAGCAGCAACTTTTGGTGTTCAATTGTTCAGAATTGTTTTTACTTTTGAATTGTTTTTCATAACTTGACATTGAAAAATCAGAATTATTTATGAAGGATCACGTGACACTGATGAATGGAGTAATGGCTGCTGAAAATTCAGCTTTGCCACTATATGAATAAGTTAAAGTATATGAAAGTGGACAGCAGTTGTTTTAAATTGTAATACTATTTCACAATATTACAGTTGATCTATAATTTTTAACAAGTAAATGTAGCCTTTGTGAGCAAGGTTTTAAGCGTCTTGTTTTATCTTGCACTGCTGCTCTCTGTTCTCTCTCATCCTTAGTAGAGAGTCATGGAATATTTCCTGATCCTGGCAACAGTGACAGTGAAAACTCATTAAGCAGCCCTCATCCTAACCAGGTTCCATCTGACCCGATAACCCCTGAACCGGTTCCTCTGTACAGCTGGGTTGCCATTACAACTACACCCTGCAGCGTCACCTGTGGAACGGGTATACTTCAGTTGTTAGTCATTACACTATTTATACAAATCTTACAATAACGTGGTTTTTCTTCCTGTTTAATTTGGCCTATGTAAACTAAGTGGTCTGTTAAAAGATTCCTAGAATTTCCCAGAGAAGACAAAAATAGAAAAAAGTAAGATTTTTAACATTGTTGTCCATGAGACATATAAACACATCCTTGTGTATAATAAATGGTGTTCTTTATTATAAAGTAGTGACACACAACATTTATGCATTCCAGGCCGTTGCAGAGGATTTAAATCAAATCCAGAGTAACCATACTTTTGTGGCTGCAAATAAAACTAAAACAGATTGGTATTCTCCCAGCAGCAGACACTGTACTTGTAAGACATCACAATGACAATGTTATGTTTTCCCGTCTGTCTGTTTAATCTGTCTGTCTGGTGTGTGTGTGTGTGTGTGTGTGTATCAGGCAGTCGTCAAGTTCTGTTCGGCTGTGTGGAAAGAGCCACTCAAACTAATGTACCCGGGGACCTCTGTGGCTTCACCGGTCATCCTGGCCCTCAGGTAGAAGAGTGTCGATCGCAACCTTGCCCGGCTTTGTGAGTGAACATACGCAGTCTTTTCCAGCAGACACTAAACTCTAAAAACACCTGAAAGTTAACTCAAGAGGGACCACATAGCACTTTATTTTACACCCATCTACATACTATGTTCTTATTTTAGTAATTACTGTAACTTGGTAAAAACGTACCCTGAACCTAACCCTAGCCCATGTAGTTACCTTATATTACCAGTCCTCTCTTATGTATGTACACTAAGTACTTACAAGCACTGTAAAACAAAGCAGAACCAGTAATGGAGTACAGAGAGAGAGAGAGAAAAAAGTAGTTTACTTTAAATTAATTTGATTGTGTCGTGTATGTTAACCCTCAGTTAAGGTCAAGTATATTAGTAGCATTTTTCAATGGGCCTATTTCTTGGGTCTAAATTTAAAAACATTTTAGTTTATATAGTTTTTTGTGTGTTGCAGTTATGCTGTGAATTACAGTATGCTACAAGTAAACATAAAGTGCTGCCAAAAAACTACTTTTTAATACTTTATACTGCAAGTAAACTTCATATAATACTTGTATTTAATTATTTGTATTACTATTCTACCCCAAACACTGACTTGTTACTATAAATTTAAATATAATGCAAATGCTTGAGTATCATTCTTGAGTACTCTCATGAAAAAATAAATACATTTCAGTATTATTTTAAAATTGGTGGTTTTCTTAGAAATCAAACGCTTTAAAAAAAAAACAGTAAATGTCAGCTCATTAAATTAAAATGTATTATTGTTAAAAATGATTTGAAAAAGTGCTTTTTTGGCCAAATCTTTGAAATATAGTTACATAGTACTGGAAAATATGCTTAAAAGCATTTAGGATAAAGTAAAATATACTTGAATGCTATCTCTATTGACACTTTTATGTCATGTATGTCAAACATTTTGGATGTTTTAATGATGGAGTAGCATTTTAATACATTTAAATAGAACGAATTCACAAGTATGCTAACAGAACACTTGATGTATAAACATTTTGTAAGGTCAGATTTGAACACAACACATGACAAGCAGATGTACATGCCTGCACATCTTAAAACATCTAATGAGAAGCACATGCAACTAAAAACCAAGCAGTTGTCCTTCAATCTGTGTGTGTGTGTGTGTGTGTGTGTGTGTGTAGCTGGGATGTTGGGGAGTGGTCTGAGTGCAGTAAGACCTGTGGTCCAGGGTTTCAGTATCGTCAGGTGATTTGCCAGCAGGTGCAAGGACACCATGGCAATAGCACAGTCATTGTGGCGGCCAGCCTCTGCGATTACACAGAAATGCCAGAGACGACCACCGTGTGCCAGCTCAAGATCTGCAGTGAGTGGCAGATCCGCTCCGAGTGGACAGAGGTTCGTGAATGGGTGTAGGGGACAGTGGGATGAGATGAAATTGATGTTCTTGACTTCTTCATCGCCTCAAAGTAATAATAAGTAATATATATGTCACAAGTCGTTTGAAAGCCAGTTATGAACCGAAACAGAAACAGCTGTGTAGGAGGCTTAAAACTGGATGAGGAACAGTCAAAGTCTGCTACCAAGGTGAGGTCGTGAAAGACGTGTCATGGCAAGATTGAGAACAGCAACAAGACACGAGGTAGTCATACTGCATCAACAAGGTCTCACCCAGACAAAGATTTCAAAGCAGACTGGGGTTTCAAACTGGGGGTCGTGAAGACGCAGTGGTCGGCCAAGAAAACTTAGTGCAGCAGATGAAAGACAGATCAAGCTTATTACCCTTTGAAATCGAAAGATGTCCAGCAGTGCCATCAGCTCAGAACTTGTAGAAACCAGTGGGATCCAGGTACACTGTCTGGAGAAGTCTGGCCAGAAGCGGTCTTCATGTAAGAATTGCAGCCAAACAGCCATACCTCCGACGTGGGAACAAGGCCAAGCGACTCAAGTATGCAGGAAAACATAGGAACTGGGGTGCAGAAAAATGGCAGCAGGTGCTCTGGACTGAAATCAAAATGTGAAATATTTGGCTGTAGCAGAAGGCAGGTTCTTCACAAAGGTCTGGAGAGCGGTACAATGATGAGTGTCTGCAGGCAACAGTGAAGCACGGTGGAGGTTCCTTCAACATTTGGGACTGCATATCTCCAAATGGAACTCTGCAGCAGAACAACGACCACAAACATACAGCCAATGATATTAAGAAGACATTCAGAGACATTCAAAGACCCCCACAGAGCCCTGATCTCAACATCATCGAGTGTGTCTGGGATTACATGAAGAGACAGAAGGATGTGAGAAAGCCTACATCCACAGAAGATCTGTGGTTAGTTCTCCAAGATGTCTGGAACAACCTACCAGCCGAGTTCCTTCAAAAAACTGTGTGCAGTTGTACCTAGAAGAATTGCTGCTGTTTTGAAGACAAAGGATGCAATATTTGGTCATATATATATATATATATTACAGTGTGCTTCATCAAAATAATTAGTTGGCTTAAGTAATAATTATTGGTGTCATTTTATGGTGTCATTTTATGATATGATTATGATTATGACTGAATTGCTCAATTCCTAATCATTCATAAATACAGATGGTGACTCATAATTACACTATCTTTCAAAATGTTTGGGTTAGTGTTTTTTTTTTTATTAATTTTTTAAAGGAAATTAATATTTTTTCATGTATGTATTAAATTAATCATAAATGACAGTAAAACCTCTCCTGTCTATTCATCAAAATGAATCAGTTCTCACAAAAATATTAAACAACCCAACTGTTTAAATTGATAATAGTAAGAAATCAGTATATTACAATCATAACTAAAAGACCAGCGGATCAAGATCTTTGGAGATCAACAGCCATCAATATAAAGTGGTCAGAGAAAACACTGCTTATAAATAAACCTCTCTCTCTCTCTCTCTTTCGCTCTATCAGTGCTCAGTGCCGTGTGGAGTAGGTCAGCGTAAAGAGAAGTTGTGTGTGGATAACCTGGGTGACATCGTTGCTGATGAAGAATGCAACATGGCTCTTCGTCCACAGGACCTGGAGAACTGTGACAGAGGAGTATGTGCCAGCAGCTGGTTCTACTCTCTCTGGAGTGACAGGGTGAGAAATCTGTGCACTTTTCTTTGATATTTTGCAGGAGTACTTCTAAGACAGTGGTCTATGTCTCTCTGCAGTGTTCTGCAGACTGTGCGAAAGGAAGTCGCAGCCGGTCCGTGGTGTGTATGATGAGTCAGACCAACTCACTGCCACTAGACAACTGCGAAGATGAGGATAAACCTGACGAGCTCATTTCCTGTGACCTGGGACCCTGCACACAGAGACTGGAATGGTACACAGGACCGTGGGGACAGGTAACAAAAAACACACACATTTCCAAGCAGAGAAGTCAAACATTGTATTTTATGCCTAGTTTGTTGCTCCCTGTCAGAAATGACCAGCCTTTTAAAAATTGTAAATCTCTCAACAGCATTATGTTACCAAACCTCAGATTCAATATTTAACATTAAGCGCTTATGCGCTTCAGTATTTTAAGTGAGAAAAGCAGTATTTGTGAATAATTTTGTGAATGTTCACTGTAAAAGAGGTATAAGGACTATGACCGGTGAGCTCCAAAAAGAGATACAAAACCTGTGGTAATTAAAATAAAAAAAGCTTAGAAACAAAATAAAAAAAATCATGTTGTGATACGATTAATTGCAATTGCATCGGGGGAAAAAAAGTCTTTATATGTGTGTGTGATGTGCATATATGCATATATATATATATATATATATATATATATATATATATATATATATATATATATATATATATATATATATATATATGGCATTTTAGGGAAGAAATGCATATATATATATATATAGCGAAAAAAAGAACATCCTCTCTAGGTTATTATATCTGCGTGTGGTCAAAGCGCAAAAAAACTCAAAAACTATCAATACATAGTCAGTGACTAGCATTAGGCTAAAACTCAAACATTAAATAGCATTTTTGGGAAATAATGACATTTTCTCTCCAGGTCAAAATGGTTAGATCACATCACGAGGTTTAATGTGTATGTGTGTCACAGTGCTCATCTGAATGTGGCAATGGCACCCAGAGTCGCGGTGTGGCCTGCGTTGTCCAAAACAGCGGCCAATTAGAGGTCACCTCAGAAGAGCGTTGCTCCCATCTGCCCCATCCTCCGAGTGCACAGACCTGCTTTTTGAAGAGTTGCGGACACAGTGGTACATGACGGAGTGGAGCTCAGTAAGGTTTTCACACACAGCGCAACTTCAATCCAGTCACTTCAACTGACTTATTTAACAAGGATCTTTCTAACTGCCTCAGTGTTCTCGTTCTTGTGACGGAGGCTTCCGAGTGAGAGAGGTCCGCTGTTTGCAAGATGATCTGACCACCAGCCACAACTGTGATCCTGCTCTTGAACCTGCAAACAAGGAGAACTGTAACACACACACCTGCACGCCGCTGATTGGTATGATTTTCTTACTTTCTCAAAAATGATAACTTCTACTTGATCTACTTGTTATTACCACAATATGCTGGGTTTTAATACAGGACATTTAATCAATAAATTTGATTAAATTAAAAAACTAAATCCTATTTTTACATTCTTATTATAGAAAGAATACTCTCTCTCTCTACTAATGCTGTGAATTATTATGGCCAGCCTTTCACAAATAATTGAAACCAGTAGCTTGTCTTTTTGACAGTATTGGCATCAACAAAACTATTTAAAATCCTATTCGGTACTTAAAATATAGCTGAATTAAAATACAATTTAAATAGCAGATGAAAACCATTAGTCTAAAGGAAAATTTGAAATGTTGTCTTGGCAAATAGCCAAAATCTATATGTGACAATATAGTAAATATAAATCTAAATAAAAAAGTAAATTAATTAAAAAGTGAATTGAAGTGAATAGAGGCTATAGCACAAAGTGTACGTTTTGTACTCAAAGTAAAAAAAAAGCATACAAGTTAGTATAATATGATGAATTGGGATGATCATTGAAATTTTTTGGATGAACTATACCTTTAAGATATTTCTCTCTTTGTGTCTCTCTCTGTAGATGAGTCCTGCAGGGATATGTACTATAACTGCGTGGTGGTGGTCCAGGCCCGTTTGTGTGTGTACTCATACTATCGCACCACATGTTGTGCATCATGCTCTCGGGTCACTCAGAGAGACACACTGCACAGAACCAGGTGATCTGCTGCTTTTTGGAACGTGACACCACCGCTTTCCTTTCCTTAGTTTTGATGTCCTTGTCTCATGATGGCATCATCCCTGCCTGTTTTCAGCTGGATCTGACCCTGAGATGACACCACTGTTCAAAGACTTACAGCACATGTTCACTGCCCATATGTTTTTTAACACACAAAATGAGAATGCTCCATGAGCAAGAGTATTTATTGCGAATAAAAACAACAAGCCTCTTTTACTTCATTTATCATATTGAGTAATGTCTAAAAATGAACAGTGACAGATTCAAAATTAATCTTCACATTTAAACGGTAATTTAAAAGTATTTTGCATCTAAAGATTCTAAATTAACTTGATACACAGTAAATCATTATTTAACTAAATAATAAATCTAAAATTGTACTTCTCTGGTATTGTAGAGGGTTGACCCTATTTTTTAAATCATATTTCTGTAATCTTTTTAACCCCCTGATATAAGACCATTTCAGAATGAACACAAACAGATTGCCAGCCAGTTCATACGTGCTTTAGAATGTCCCTCACTGACCTGAGATTACAAACCTGACACTAAATCAGGTGAAGGTGAGTTCTACAATGTAAAAAAAGACATGTCGCTTCACTGAGACACTAATTTAAAAAAAAGTTTATGCTGTACATATATACACACAAATACATTATATATATGCATATGTCTTAGATTATAAGGTTTATTATTAATGAAGTTGTTATTGTTAATAATAGTACCTTATTATTAATATGGGATATATGGGAAAGCATCTCAGTATAGGAAACAATACAGAAGCACTCTTTCAGTGAAGAGATGAAAATAGATAGATTGATAGATGTACAGTCAGACAGCAGCGTTTCAGAAATAAATAACACGCTTGGCCTTTCGTGATAAACATTCATCTCTGCTCAGTAAGAGGCCACTGCTGCCCTCTAGTGGAGGAAACATGACTTTAAATCATGTGTTTATCATGCTACGTTTGCTAATACATTTTCTATTGTTTTACTGTGATTCTATGAATCAGATAAGTAACAAAATCAATTTTCCATTCATTTAACTTTTCACAATAATTTTTACTCACTTTTGGTTTTAAATTAAAGTGTTTGAAAAGGTACAATGACGTTTGACAACACATTTTACTTCATGCCAAATGTTTAATTTAAAGCAAGAGTTACATTAAAATTGAAGTTTTCTTTTTAGTAGGTTAAAATTTTACCTCTTTAAAAGGGGTCAAAGGTACAATCAAGATCAATTTGTCTGTTGTTTAATTTGTAAAGTGTATTTTAATGTTCTACTCAAGCTAATAAGTATTGTGCTTCCAAATTAATCCATCTATGTATATAAAATCTAATACATTTTACACACTTGTAATATCCAAAGTCATATAATCTAAAATAATTTATGGAAATAAATTATCTTTGAACATTTCGAAAATACAGTTTGTTAGGAAACAGAATTTAAGAACATATACTTTACAGTTTAATGCATAGAAAGAAAAGAAAGAAATAAAGAACTTCAGGTATTGCACTAGTTTGTTAATAATGACATTCTCCATCCAGGGACTTTTAGGTTACAAGGCCATCATTCACACTCGATCACTGCCTGGAGCAGAAGCTCATCGGGTACCTCTTCAGTGGCCCTTTCTACTTCCTGCAGAGCTTCCAGATAAGCAGGGTCATCCGGCCACTCTCCCCAGTCCTCAGCTTTCTCAGCCTGAGGAGCCGAGGAATCAGTCCTGGGTACAGAAGTCTGGGCAAGCTCGATGTTCCCCAGTTCATCCGTTAAATATGCCTGATCCTCCTCATCCTGTGCAATTCAACACACAAATATACATTCAAACTTATGTATGGTTACGTAAATTACAGGTGATTCTCCAGAAGAACTAAATCCAGCCTGACCTCCATCAGCAGGTGGCTCATGCAGACTTCTTGAGGCAGTGGGAAGCCTGTTAAACCATAGAAATGCCATAATATTACAATCTAACCCAAATCCATGTAACATCATTCCCTACACAAGTTCCCTATCTAGTTAACAAACAAACAACACTGCCCTCATCAGATCTGAAAGTAATGTCATCTATAGCAAAGAAACTGTCACCTCTACTGGCAGGACAAGCTAAAGTAGTTTAACTATATAGTAGCTAGAAAGTAAAAGGTTTATTACTGGAGGATCTGTAGTTCTGTCTTCTGCACTCAGGGTCATGACATCTCTGATACCACACTTCTTCTTTGAGATCCACCACAATTCTATGAAAAATAAGAAAGCCGAGCATTCGTAATTGTTACAGACCCTCAAACAGACAATATTAATCAATGCAAGTCGCAGCCGTGAAGACCCACATGATGTTGTTGCTCTTGTGAAAGCGCTTCACGTTGTGGCACCAGCGGAATTTCTCGATATCATAAACCAACAGCTGTTCAGACGCAAAGTAGTTCCATCTTCGGATGCCTGTTTGGGTTAAACGTGACATTCAGTTAACAAAGTATTCAGTTGAAATAATTCCTTTTGAGAAAAAGGCGGTTTTGCTTAAAATTCAGTAGAAAGAAACTAAAGTACAATGAAAGCATGGCTCCATTTTGTTACAGTTGCTTACTTCCTTGAATGCCGTCTTTGCACAAGAGTGTCAGCACGAATTCATCCACCTCTTTAAAAGAAGATAGGCTTCTGTTCACCCAACAGATCTATACGGAAAGGACAGAGCGAGAAGTGTCTACTTGTAGTTAACTGTCAATGATGTGAATAGTAAAGCATGACATTCAGGCAGGGTGGGAAATGATCCTAATAGGGCTGGTGAATGTTCAGTTTCATACATATAAAGGCACATTTTAAGTTAAGCACATTGCAGCATTGAGATGGTTAATTCTGTTCTTAGAAACCACTGCTAGCACTTGGTGATGTTAAGTTGTATTTCTCATTACCAGAGCTATGTGGCTCTCTCTGAGGGGACAGACACTGAGATCCTGCTGTACTCTTCTGTGGCATATCATAAGTCAAAATCCTCTGTCCTGTGAAACTAATTCAAAACAGCCATGTGTGTTAGTGTGTGTGTTAGTGTGTGTGTGTGTGAAACTCGATATTCTAAAACAATGGCACAATCAGAAAAAAGTTGACCCAACCGTAGTGTGGACAACACACCTGATATTGGTGATTAAGGAAGTTAAAAATATGCATTCTTCTTTTGTGGTGTGCTTGGAGGGCTTTGGGACAAACTTGTTGTCTTCTGCCACACAAAAGGCAGCATTCTTTCCAAGTTTGGAGGACTTGTAGAGACGGAAGTTTCTGTTCTTGGTGTAGACCCCTTCAAAGGAGGAAAGAGTTACTTTTAATCTCGTCCCTTACCTTCACTTGCAGTACAATTTAAATCATAAGAACATATTTAAAAAACTACATTCTGATAATAAAAATTTAAATAAAATGTCATCAATACATTTTAAAAACAGTCAAGTACACTGTATAATAATGTTTAATATTTTATTTTAAATAATATTTTATATTTTAATAAACATGATTTATGTCTTCATTTAAAGAAGTACACTCACATTGATGTTAACTAACATACTAAAGCACACACAAAGTACTTGATTATAATTTTAACAGTTGTGTTATTTAAAATTACAAAGTAAATATAGATTAAATGTACAAAATTCATCATTATAAATGTAAATGAAATTACAAATATATTTAAATACGCAACATATTATAATTTATTAAACATATTGCAGATGACCATAAATTAAATATACTTTAACCATATTTCAAAGATAACAGTAATAGTAATTTTGAATTTAAAAGGTAGTCAAGTAACTAATTTAAAAAATGTAAGTTTTATAAAAGTAATTTTAATTTCAAAAGCATTTATTTAATTGTAAATAAAATGCAATTACATATCAGAAAACATTACATTCTGCTAACACTCCATGCTTTTATTTACATTATATATTATTAATATATTATTTATTTAATAAGTACACTTATTCATTTCATCAACAGCAAAGAATTTGCAGTGAACAGTAGTCCTTTAAAGTCAAGTGTTTCATTGAAATAATCGATTTTATAAGACTTTTTAAAAATGAAAAAACTTTTAATTCCTACCCAGGTCAACAAAAGTTGTTCTTGTCCATTTTTGCTCTTCACTATCAGAAAGTCAAGATCCTTCTCTTCATACTTTCTTCTCTTGGCCTGTGATCCATCCACATCAGCTCTGTTCTCTCTTGGACAAACTTCTGTTGTGGGTGCCTCTGGTTTGCTTTTTAAAACAAATTAAACCAATATGATATTATATCAGAAACAGAAGGATGTATGAAGGTAGAACACTGCGGAAATATAAAAGATTTGTCTGTGAGAAACAGATTCAATTTTGGTTACATCTTCCACTGTCTGTCATCTCACCTTTTCTGAAGGCTTTTTAGAGCAGGATGCAGGATATCATGAATAAATCGACCTGCAAACACACACATCACTATCACAGACCGTAACAAATATATATATATATATATATATATATATATATATATATATATATATATATATGCATCAACCACCACGTAATCACTTTTAGTACATGTTGAAGATGTAACTTTGACTCACCAACATGAGAGTTGTCTTTGAATGCAGCACTGGGAAGCATGAAGATAAGATGACGACTAAACTTCTCAGTGGTGCTGGAGTCTAGATTAAGGACATCTTTTGCAGAGCAGCGTAGACCGTAAACCTCCTCGAGCTTCTCACACACATACTGTTATTGCATACGGGGGAAAGTTATTGTAATTGATGAATAAATGTATTTGGAGCTATTTTAAGCTTTTTTTGTATAACACACTATTCAAAAGCTTTAATAAGGTCAATAAGAATTTGTTCTTTTGGAAAGATCTTTTGAGCTCAGCAAGGCTGCATTTACTTGGTTAAAAATACACTGTAGAGAGTAATATTGTGAATAATTATTACAATTTAAAGTATGTTTTTTTCTAACTTAATAAAATGTATTCATGTAATAGCAAAGCTTTATTTTTAGCAGCCGCTATTCCAATTTTCAGTGTCACACGATTCTTCAGAAATCATCATAATATGCTCATAATTGGTGATCAGTAACAATTTTTTTCTTGGTGCTGGGGTTTTTTGTGTGGAAAAAATTATACATTTTTAAAAATATATGTCTTGAATTTGATATTTAGCATAAATGTAATAAAAATTAATAAATAATTTATTTTATTTTAATCACATTTGTTTCATAATGAATACATCTGTTTGCAATCATTTGTAATTTATATCTTTTGTAACATTGTAAATGTCTTTAATATTTGTTTACTTCCGTATGTTCTTGCTAAATAAAAATAAAAATATCATTTATTTAAACAAATCTTACTGACCCCAAATGACTGAAGTAGTGTACACTTACTTGAATTAGTTTTGTCACCATCATCTTGCCGTCCAGGTGCGTGTTGGAGGCTTTGTCGAACTCTAAGTCAAAGTAGAGTTTGCAGACGGCCCCTTCCAGAATGACCTCATAACAGTGCATCAGAGACTGTCTGTGAGTGCTGAGGAGACAAAGATCTCTCATTCACCTACAGCTATGCCTTTAAGTGCATGCACTTTTATTAATTAAAAGTACATCACTACTGATTACACTTTTATAAAATTCCTCATCTGTAGCAAATTACTTCCTTTAAATATCTTTCCTAAAACTAATTTATACATATTACGTGTCAGGGGTACCTGTAGTAATGCCAGAGTTCACTGTAGCTGGTCACTAGGAAAATCCTCTGTCCAGCATCACTGCCTTCCTTCTCCAACGAAAATAAATGCACGTCCTGATAAAGACATAATAAGAGCCAAACATAGTGGTAGGTATACTTCATTTAAACAGATATACAGCAGCTTCTGTTAATGTATTTAACCTGTTTAATGTGCTGAGTGAAGGTGATGGCTGCGTTCTGCCGTGGGAAGAGTCTCCAGACAGAGGAGGGCTGCCATGGCCGGGACAGACGGGGCTTGTACGGACAGCTCAGAGGAGAAGACTGAAAAGATGAGGCTCTCTGCTCCACAGACTTCAGCCTGTCCTGCCATTTTTCTCTTGTCATCCTGGCTTGAAAACACTTAAGTATGATTAAATCACACTAATGCTCTGTGATGTGATCAGCAGAGTACAGTAAAGAGCTCAGGAGAACTGAAGTCACCCGTAAACAAATAAAAAAGTCCATCAGCAAACAACATACAGCGGATCATAATAGATTTCTCTAATACTACTTCTCTAATACTCTATATGGATATTTTTAGGCTGTATTATGTATGGTGTGCATATCAATACATTTAGAGACAGACAGACAGACACAGAGAGAGAGAGAGAGAGAGAGATACAATTGTACTGATGTCGGATGACATGTTAGTTATGTTACAGTACTTTATAATATATAACGTACAATGTAACGTGAATCTATGGTGTTTATATATTTACCGCCTGTACAAAGAGTACATTTGAATGATGAGTGCTACACCTAGTTTGGTCGCTTACTTGTATTCTTCCTTGTGTAGTCCTTCGTTAATTATTTTTTGTATATTTACAGTCTGAAGCGTTCCCTTTATCATGTATTTTCTCTTTTTGAGGAACGCGCTTCGCTGCACGTCATAAAAATGAAGCGTTGCGCATGCGCCGGATACACCAAGCGCGAAACGGAACTGCTTTGATTCATGAATATTAATAAGCCAACACCCTCCCTCATCGTTGATGACGTTATTTTCTTTCTTTTTTTTTGTCTAATTGTTCACATGTTATATTTTTGTAGATGCGTAACATGTGTGCATGTTACGGTACAATATGGTATTGTGTTATAACAGAAAGTTTAATAAAAACGAAATAAAGTATTTACTTAATATTCATGAGCTCCCTGCGTATGTCGCCGAGCATAGCATAGCAGATAAACATTAACTATCCGTTTAAACTTTATAATTCGATTAAAAACAATCGGGTTTACTGTATCACTACATAGTCATACTATATAATACACATATAATCACATCTTGTGTCAACTTAACGAGCAGCCTGCGTCTTTTTGGGGGGCGTTATTAACGAGAGCCACCATATCGTGTTGACTTTTTGACATGTTTCAGCCTGGGTGGATGCAGTGTGGGATTTCGAGTTCACGCACACAGACCCTCTTGACCCAGTTATTGAGGAGGAGATAAAGGAAGGCCCTGATGTTTTCAAAACAATTTACGTGCAGCTTTTGCCCTTCTCCAATGAGGAGGATGACAATACACAGGTATAACGTGATGATACTGTGATTTCTTTGTGCATCTCATACAAAATAGTACATCTGATGCAGTGATTGTAATTTTTACTTGCTTGTAAAAATTGTATTTTTTCTCTGCAGAGTGTCTGGGTGGTGTTCGGTGAGAACGGAGTCTCTGCAAAAACTGTCCTTTCCTACTTCATCCTTGGTGCTAAAACCAGAAGTCCCAGTCTTGAACAGAGACTATGTGGTCTACAGGCAGCCTCTCTATACTTGTTGTTGCTAAAAATACCTGGTCAGTTTCTATCTTTTGCATCTAGCTGCAGTGCTGAATTCTGTTCCTAATGCATGGCATGACACAGATTCATTTTGTTTATTTAACACTCATTGGGCAGTGAGTGTCATCTCATTTTTACATGCGAGTAAAGCTGTAGACAGTTGGCATTGTACTTAAAAGAAAAATACATGAGCATTTTTTAATATTGAAAAATATTTGTGCATGAACACTAGCACACACCCATTACACAAGTACACTAGTGTTCTTTTTGTGTGATTCCTCTGTTTCTGGTTTGCAGGTAGTTTATGTGGTTTTGAGCATTGTAAATCACAGTACTTTGCTGGATATCTGATGAGCACACTACTGAGTGCACTGCAGCACTGCAGGGCATCGACTCCAAGACTGTGATCCTACTGGGAAAAGTTGCACTCTGGGTGATGGTTTTGCATATGATAGATTTGTCCAGCATCACCATGGCACAGTGAGACGGAGAGCTTATCTGGACTTCTACAGACTGACCCGCAGAATAAAAAACCTTCCACTGCTCATTCACTCTGCAGGTGAAAACATATGT
Source organism: Puntigrus tetrazona (assembly GCF_018831695.1). Classification (NCBI taxonomy): domain Eukaryota; kingdom Metazoa; phylum Chordata; class Actinopteri; order Cypriniformes; family Cyprinidae; genus Puntigrus; species Puntigrus tetrazona. The sequence goes on from NC_056699.1 coordinate 30,092,521, forward strand.
TTCGCATTATGTTAACATTCCACTCCTGGTCATTAAGTGAAAAAGTTGCTCATGCTAATCGAAGTACTCTTTCAGTCACATGTTAAATGCTTGTTAGGGTTCACAACTGACCACTAGATGGCAGCAGAAAAGCTATTATTGAATGTGAGGGACCGAGAAGTCAAAGACGAGGAACACCAGCAGTCACCAGAAAAAAAAAGAACTTTAATTAAACTCAAAGAAGTACCTTTACAAAAACAAACCAGGCAGACAGAGACAGACCAACAACAACAACAACAACAAAATAGAAACAAAGGTAAATAACAGATACAAAGCAACTAATTTGTGTGCACTCCAAATCAGCAACGATGTATGTTATAAATGAAACCTATGGAAAATAAGATTATAAACCGTGTATGCTTGTGATTAACAAATGCAACTGACAAACAGTTAAACTAAAACCATAAATAAACATGATTTACAAACTGTGTTGTGTGTGTGTGTAAAAGGTGATACAGGTATATTACCACTCATGTGTGGCCACCACTCGGGTCGTCACATTGACACTGAACATACACTGCCTGTTCACCACCTCGATTTAACGAAGCAAACAGGTGATATGATCTGGCATCGCTGCAGCTGCTCAGGTCTAGGTTCAACAATGTTATGTTATTCCATACATTTTTTTTTTCCCTGATTGCATGGGCATATTCCAAGATAAAATGCCAGGATTTATCAGGCTCAAATTGTGAAAGAAGGGTTCAGAGAGCATTAGATGTGATTTTTCACACATGGATTGGCCACATGCAGAGTCCATACTTTAACTCCGATGAGAATCTTTGGGATGTACTCTAGAAGACTATGTGAACAGTTCAACTCTCCGTCATCAATATATAATCTTGGCGAAAAATGTATGCAACTCTGGATGGGAACAAATGTTACGACATTGCAGAAGCTTATCAGAAGAATCAAAGCTAAAGACAGTCCAAAGAAATATGTGTGTGTGTGTGTGTGTGAGCCTTTTTTTTTTTTTTTTTTTGCACAGGCAGTGTACATTGATCATGAAATGTACACTGCCTGTACATTTCAATGCTTTTGTTATGAATAAAAGAAAAATAATTATTATAATTTTATAACGTGGTAACATTTACAATTTAATTCCACTTATTTTTACTTGATGTTTTCTACACACGTGGGTGAGTTAGACACATATATGTAGTATAAGAGATATACATTACCATAAACGAATAAGGCCACAATTTGTATTTCGTCTATCTATCATGTTTTTGGATGTTCTAAACTTACCGATAAGCGCATCCTGCCCCGTTTCTTTGTCTAACTTCCACGAGCAGGTCGCCGCCATTGTTGTCTTTTTTCTTCGGCTGATATTCACACGCAGACCTGCTCGTACAGCGACATCCAGCGGCTGAGAAAACTTTCTACTTTGAGCTGATTGGAAGATTGCTTTCTTAATAGAGCATTATCGCCATCTACTGTGTAGTATGAAATAGTATTTGGGGGCTTGTTCATTTTACGTGGTATATGGGTCTAAAATGGACCAAGTTTGCCACGGTAACGGTTCTGTTCAAATGGAAATATATTTGGTTTGGTTTGATATATATTTCATTCCATTCAGTAGTTTATGTAACACAGGTGGCTCTTTTCGGGTGTGTGTGTGTGTGTGTGTGTGTGTGTGTGTGTGTGTGTGTGTGTGTGTGTGCGTCGTCGGGAAAATAATAGTGTAGGTGCCGGTTTGATTGGGCAGCGATTGCCAAGTGAAAGCATCCATTCTTCTGGGAGCAACTGATTGGGTGTGGTAATATACCTTTGCGGGGAGTATCGCGAGAACTTCTTCACGCGACTCAGAGCCTGCTGAGGAAGTGTTGTGACATCGCGAGAGTTACTCGTACGAGTAAAAGTTTTCAACGAGAAACATCGTCGTAACACTCGTGGTTATTTCCCCTGCTTTTTCCGGGCGTTACAAAGACACACTCATGTATGAAAATAAAATGCATCTTTATTTAAAGGGCGTAATAAAGCGCTGTTTTAAAATTCGCATTATTTGAATTTCAGTTGGTTTCCACTGACATTCCAATACGTCACAGCGCTTCGGTGCTGAACAACGAGAAAAGTTTGCATTTGTTTATGCGTTTGGTTGATGCGTTATCTCAAAGCGACTTACATTGGACTGTAATCTACAATAAGTAGCTATTCAAAGTCTTTTCACGATCTACAGAGATAGTGTTTTTGACTGTTCTACCGGACATCATGTCATTTACTTCATCCGAGAGTCAAAATGTCCCTGACGACCCTCACAGGCCCAGAAGCGACACATTCTCCGCTGAGTTGGAACTTCGCAACAGCTTTGAATCGGACTCCGAGGAGGCATGCTTTGACATCATGCATTGCATAAAAATGAGCTGCAGCCGCATGTTCATGCAGGACAGAGGATGTAATGACGGTTTGGGATTGCTGAGCGTTGGCGGCATCTCCTCTTGTGAAAGCCAAATCGTCCGCAGTCCTCCGATGTCCAGCGCATCCCTCCATACATCCTGCAATTCTCTAGAAGCAGCAGGGCCTTCAGAAAGCATGGATTTCTGTAGTGACCACGAAGTGTCTTCTATCGAGTCTACATCTCTAGGAGTGTCACCTGCAGACTCTGTGGACAGCAGTACAGGTAACACTGAAATGTGGACCTGCACTACAGTATAAGAAGTATCTAGAAGCACTATAGAGTATAAAGTTCCCAAGTCTCTGTCTCATATTTAAGATTCCTTTACATTGTTGTATATTTTGCATAGAAGCAATTTTAGACCAATGAATGTAATACTCACGGGACATATTTATTAAATGTAAAGTCCAAGTGAATGCTTCTTCGTTTTCGTTTTAGAAAACCATGTCAGTCTAAGGAAGAAAGTGAAGAACAGGATCTGCTCACTCTTCAAGAGGACATGGAATGCTATAAAGCGTCCTTCGTTCAGTTGTGAAACACTGACAGAGCCGTTCACGCCTCCGTCACATGACACAGATCTAGACGGTGCAGATTCATCACGTCTTGCGGATCCTAGGCTGGCTGAATGGAGCTTTGACAGTGCCAACAACCCCTTTGAAGGAGGACGTGACAATAGCCTGGAACTGTTAAGCATTAGCAGTGAGGAACGGTTGGTCTCGGCAGAGTGGCCCTGCTAGAGAAGAGTGCGCATGTTCTGATCGTGAGAACACGTGACGCAACAGAGTCTTCCTGAGCCTGAAGGAGCCGAGTGACGAAGTGGCGCCTTCTGTGGAGAACAGCACAGGTAAGAACGAAAGTACAGTAAAACCTGGGACATTTGTGTAGATAGTAAATACCAGCACAGTGCACTGGCATATGCAAATGATTCAGTCTTTTTGAATGATTTTTAGAAAAACACCGCGGTTTGAGGAAAAGGATGAAGAAAGGGATTTCTTCAGTCTTTAAGAAAGCATGGAAGCCCTTAAAGTGGCCCTCCTTCTGCTGCTGCCGTGGGACCAGAGTTGAGCCATTTGTGCCTCTACAAGAGAACTTCGGGCCGAATCCAGAGCCAGCTGATCCCAAACCACACTTTGTTGCAGAGCCCTTTGGTTTTCAATGATTTATTGAAATGTATGCATTTGAATTACACTGTATAATTTCATTAAGAATGTTTAAGCTAGTATTTGTGAAATAATCTCCTAGTTTATTGCTATTATAATTGTACAAAAGCATTTCATTTAAATGGCTGATGATGTTTAAAATGTTTTTATTTAATAAAATGTACATATAAAAATAATATCTCTCTTTGTCTCTTACTTTTGGCTGCTCCAAAAGGTGAAATGCATCTCAGAAATGTTGAAGCTTAAATGTAAAGTCTGAATTTAAAAAAAGAGTATAGGCCTAAATATCAATATATTGAGATGAGATTCATTGACGTTTATTTTAGAAAAATCATAATTTATTTAAAAATGCAACTTCACCTAAATAGTATAAGATGCAGTCCTTTTTGTGACAGGAAATAAAATAAAATTGAATTTCACTGAAATTTGCAATCATAATTTCCACAATAAAGAAAAAGGTTATGGATGATAGTGTGAGTTAAAAAAAAATACTCGCTCCTATGTCACTTCTGGGGGGTTATCGCATGTCCTCTAAAGCTGATCGATTTCATGTGATAACCCCTGAAGACTCATGGGTTATGAGGAAGAGCCAGGATGAATTAAAGAAAAAAAACCTGAAATATGGTGCATATTTACTTTTTGGGTGAACTATTCCTTTAACAGAATCTGCTGCGCATTATTATTTATAAAGATCAAAATTTATCAGACAAGAGTTATAGATCAGGTCTGTCCGCTTGGTACAAATGTTATTTTTAAATTATCAAGAACAAAGGACTGGAGTTTTTTTTTTTTTTTTTTTTTTTAAGTAGTACTTTTTCAAAGAATGGGACAAAATCCACACACAGATCACACCTATGTGGAAAATTAAAGATTGTAATTAATGTACCTTTTTGGAACTGAAAAAAGTGAAATACTGGAAGATGGCAAGATGCACTCGAGTCCGTGATAAAGAGAGAGTTTCAGAAATTACCCACTCATTGGGCAGTGAGTGTCATCTCATTTTTACATGCGAGTAAAGCTGTAGACAGTTGGCATTGTACTTAAAAGAAAAATACATGAGCATTTTTTAATATTGAAAAATATTTGTGCATGAACACTAGCACACACCCATTACACAAGTACACTAGTGTTCTTTTTGTGTGATTCCTCTGTTTCTGGTTTGCAGGTAGTTTATGTGGTTTTGAGCATTGTAAATCACAGTACTTTGCTGGATATCTGATGAGCACACTACTGAGTGCACTGCAGCACTGCAGGGCATCGACTCAAGACTGTGATCCTACTGGGAAAAGTTGCACTCTGGGTGATGGTTTTTGCATATGATAGATTTGTCCAGCATCACCATGGCACAGTGAGACGGAGAGCTTATCTGGACTTCTACAGACTGACCATGCAGAATAAAAAAAAAAAAAAACCTCCACTGCTCATTCACTCTGCAGGTGAAAATATATGTTTCGCATTATGTTAACATTCCACTCCTGGTCATTAAGTGAAAAAGTTGCTCATGCTAATCAAGTACTCTTTCAGTCACATGTTAAATGCTTGTTAGGGTTCACAACTGACCACTAGATGGCAGCAGAAAAGCTATTATTGAATGTGAGGGACCGAGAAGTCAAAGACGAGGAACACCAGCAGTCACCAGAAAAAAAGAACTTTAATTAAACTCAAAGAAGTACCTTTACAAAAACAAACCAGGCAGACAGAGACAGACCAACAACAACAACAAAAAAGCCACCAAAATGGACAACACAACAGCTTATAAAGAGAAAGATGGGCCCATTACAAATTAAAAGAAACACTAAATCATCCCCAGAGAACCTAACCCATAACCAAACAACATAAATAGACAACCAAATATAATTAATAAAATCAGCTACTTTTCCTTTCTTGCCCCCGACCATCTCTCTGAATGGTATGTCCAGGGAGAACCATTCCCCCTTAAATTCCCAGTTTCCACCCGGACTCTTAATTTTCGTCACACCAGGAAGCTGCAGTACTTGGGCCTGACAATCGTCACCACACACCGCCGGTAAACTTAAGCCAAAATAGAAACAAAGGTAAATAACAGATACAAAGCAACTAATTTGTGTGCACTCCAAATCAGCAACGATGTATGTTATAAATGAAACCGATGGAAAATAAGATTATAAACCGTGTATGCTTGTGATTAACAAATGCAACTGACAAACAGTTAAACTAAAACCATAAATAAACATGATTTACAAACTGTGTTGTGTGTGTGTGTGTGTGTAAAAGGTGATGCAGGTATATTACCACTCATGTGTGGCCACCACTCGGGTCGTCACATTGACACTGAACATACACTGCCTGTTCACCACCTCGATTTAACGAAGCAAACAGGTGATATGATCTGGCATCGCTGCAGCTGCTCAGGTCTAGGTTCAACAATGTTATGTTATTCCATACATTTTTTTTTTTCTTCCCTGATTGCATGGGCATATTCCAAGATAAAAATGCCAGGATTTATCAGGCTCAAATTGTGAAAGAAGGGTTCAGAGAGCATTAGATGTGATTTTTCACACATGGATTGGCCACCGCAGAGTCCATACTTTAACTCCGATGAGAATCTTTGGGATGTACTCTAGAAGACTATGTGAACAGTTCAACTCTCCCGTCATCAATATATAATCTTGGCGAAAAATGTATGCAACTCTGGATGGGAACAAATGTTACGACATTGCAGAAGCTTATCAAAGCTAAAGACAGTCCAAAGAAATATGTGTGTGTGCGTGTGTGTGTGTGTGTGTGTGCCTTTTTTTTTTTTTTTGCACAGGCAGTGTACATTGATCATGAAATGTACACTGCCTGTACATTTCAATGCTTTTGTTATGAATAAAAGAAAAATAATTATTATAATTTTATAACGTGGTAACATTTACAATTTAATTCCACTTATTTTTACTTGATGTTTTCTACACACGTGGGTGAGTTAGACACATATATGTAGTATAAGAGATATACATTACCATAAACGAATAAGGCCACAATTTGTATTTCGTCTATCTATCATGTTTTTGGATGTTCTAAACTTACCGATAAGCGCATCCTGCCCCGTTTCTTTGTCTAACTTCCACGAGCAGGTCGCCGCCATTGTTGTCTTTTCTTCGGCTGATATTCACACGCAGACCTGCTCGTACAGCGACATCCAGCGGCTGAGAAAACTTTCTACTTTGAGCTGATTGGAAGATTGCTTTCTTAATAGAGCATTATCCATCATCTACTGTGTAGTATGAAATAGTATTTGGGGGCTTGTTCATTTTACGTGGTATATGGGTCTAAAATGGACCAAGTTTGCCACGGTAACGGTTCTGTTCAAATGGAAATATATTTGGTTTGGTTTGATATATATTTCATTCCATTCAGTAGTTTATGTAACACAGGTGGCTCTTTCGGGAGTGTGTGTGTGTGTGTGTGTGTGTGTGTGTGTGTGTGTGTGTGTGTGTGTGTGCGCGTCGGGAAAATAATAGTGTAGGTGCCGGTTTGATTGGGCAGCGATTGCCAAGTGAAAGCATCCATTCTTCTGGGAGCAACTGATTGGGTGTGGTAATATACCTTTGCGGGGGAGTATCGCGAGAACTTCTTCACGCGACTCAGAGCCTGCTGAGGAAGTGTTGTGACATCGCGAGAGTTACTCGTGCGAGTAAAAGTTTTCAACGAGAAACATCGTCGTAACACTCGTGGTTATTTCCCCTGCTTTTTCCGGGCGTTACAAAGACACACTCATGTATGAAAATAAAATGCATCTTTATTTAAAGGGCGTAATAAAGCGCTGTTTTAAAATTCGCATTATTTGAATTTCAGTTGGTTTCCACTGACATTCCAATACGTCACAGCGCTTGGTGCTAGAACAACGAGAGAAAGTTTGCATTTGTTTATGCGTTTGGTTGATGCGTTATCTCAAAGCGACTTACATTGGACTGTAATCTACAATAAGTAGCTATTCAAAGTCTTTTCACGATCTACAGAGATAGTGTTTTTGACTGTTCTACCGGACATCATGTCATTTACTTCATCCGAGAGTCAAAATGTCCCTGACGACCCTCACAGGCCCAGAAGCGACACATTCTCCGCTGAGTTGGAACTTCGCAACAGCTTTGAATCGGACTCCGAGGAGGCATGCTTTGACATCATGCATTGCATAAAAATGAGCTGCAGCCGCATGTTCATGCAGGACAGAGGATGTAATGACGGTTTGGGATTGCTGAGCGTTGGCGGCATCTCCTCTTGTGAAAGCCAAATCGTCCGCAGTCCTCCGATGTCAGCGCATCCTCCATACATCCTGCAATTCTCTAGAAGCAGCAGGGCCTTCAGAAAGCATGGATTTCTGTAGTGACCACGAAGTGTCTTCTATCGAGTCTACATCTCTAGGAGTGTCACCTGCAGACTCTGTGGACAGCAGTACAGGTAACACTGAAATGTGGACCTGCACTACAGTATAAGAAGTATCTAGAAGCACTATAGAGTATAAAGTTCCCAAGTCTCTGTCTCATATTTAAGATTCCTTTACATTGTTGTATATTTTGCATAGAAGCAATTTTAGACCAATGAATGTAATACTCACGGGACATATTTATTAAATGTAAAGTCCAAGTGAATGCTTCTTCGTTTTCGTTTTAGAAAACCATGTCAGTCTAAGGAAGAAAGTGAAGAACAGGATCTGCTCACTCTTCAAGAGGACATGGAATGCTATAAAGCGTCCTTCGTTCAGTTGTGAAACACTGACAGAGCCGTTCACGCCTCCGTCACATGACACAGATCTAGACGGTGCAGATTCATCACGTCTTGCGGATCCTAGGCTGGCTGAATGGAGCTTTGACAGTGCCAACAACCCCTTTGAAGGAGGACGTGACAATAGCCTGGAACTGTTAAGCATTAGCAGTGAGGAACGAAGTTGGTCTCGGCAGAGTGGCCCTGCTAGAGAAGAGTGCGCATGTTCTGATCGTGAGAACACGTACGCAACAGAGTCTTCCCTGAGCCTGAAGGAGCCGAGTGACGAAGTGGCGCCTTCTGTGGAGAACAGCACAGGTAAGAACGAAAGTACAGTAAAACCTGGGACATTTGTGTAGATAGTAAATACCAGCACAGTGCACTGGCATATGCAAATGATTCAGTCTTTTTGAATGATTTTTAGAAAAACACCGCGGTTTGAGGAAAAGGATGAAGAAAGGGATTTCTTCAGTCTTTAAGAAAGCATGGAAGCCCTTAAAGTGGCCCTCCTTCTGCTGCTGCCGTGGGACCAGAGTTGAGCCATTTGTGCCTCTACAAGAGAACTCGGAGCCGAATCCAGAGCCAGCTGATCCCAAACCACACTTTGTTGCAGAGCCCTTTGGTTTTCAATGATTTATTGAAATGTATGCATTTGAATTACACTGTATAATTTCATTAAGAATGTTTAAGCTAGTATTTGTGAAATAATCTCCTAGTTTATTGCTATTATAATTGTACAAAAGCATTTCATTTAAATGGCTGATGATGTTTAAAATGTTTTTATTTAATAAAATGTACATATAAAAATAATATCTCTCTTTGTCTCTTACTTTTGGCTGCTCCAAAAGGTGAAATGCATCTCAGAAATGTTGAAGCTTAAATGTAAAGTCTGAATTTAAAAAAAAGAGTATAGGCCTAAATATCAATATATTGAGATGAGATTCATTGACGTTTATTTTAGAAAAATCATTATAATTTATTTAAAAATGCAACTTCACCTAAATAGTATAAGATGCAGTCCTTTTTGTGACAGGAAATAAAATAAAATTGAATTTCACTGAAATTTGCAATCATAATTTCCACAATAAAGAAAAAGGTTATGGATGATAGTGTGAGTTAAAAAAAAATACTCGCTCCTATGTCACTTCTGGGGGGTTATCGCATGTCCTCTAAAGCTGATCGATTTCATGTGATAACCCCTGAAGACTCATGGGTTATGAGGAAGAGCCAGGATGAATTAAAGAAAAAAAACCCTGAAATATGGTGCATATTTACTTTTTGGGTGAACTATTCCTTTAACAGAATCTGCTGCGCATTATTATTTATAAAGATCAAAATTTATCAGACAAGAGTTATAGATCAGGTCTGTCCGCTTGGTACAAATGTTATTTTTAAATTATCAAGAACAAAGGACTGGAGTTTTTTTTTTTTTTTTTTTTTTTTTAAGTACTTTTTCAAAGAATGGGACAAAATCCACACACAGATCACACCTATGTGGAAAATTAAAGATTGTAATTAATGTACCTTTTTGGAACTGAAAAAAGTGAAATACTGGAAGATGGCAAGATGCACTCGAGTCCGTGATAAAGAGAGAGTTTCAGAAATTACCCACTCATTGGGCAGTGAGTGTCATCTCATTTTTACATGCGAGTAAAGCTGTAGACAGTTGGCATTGTACTTAAAAGAAAAATACATGAGCATTTTTTAATATTGAAAAATATTTGTGCATGAACACTAGCACACACCCATTACACAAGTACACTAGTGTTCTTTTTGTGTGATTCCTCTGTTTCTGGTTTGCAGGTAGTTTATGTGGTTTTGAGCATTGTAAATCACAGTACTTTGCTGGATATCTGATGAGCACACTACTGAGTGCACTGCAGCACTGCAGGGCATCGACTCCAAGACTGTGATCCTACTGGGAAAAGTTGCACTCTGGGTGATGGTTTTTGCATATGATAGATTTGTCCAGCATCACCATGGCACAGTGAGACGGAGAGCTTATCTGGACTTCTACAGACTGACCCGCAGAATAAAAAACCTTCCACTGCTCATTCACTCTGCAGGTGAAAATATGTTTCGCATTATGTTAACATTCCACTCCTGGTCATTAAGTGAAAAAGTTGCTCATGCTAATCAAGTACTCTTTCAGTCACATGTTAAATGCTTGTTAGGGTTCACAACTGACCACTAGATGGCAGCAGAAAAGCTATTATTGAATGTGAGGGACCGAGAAGTCAAAGACGAGGAACACCAGCAGTCACCAGAAAAAAAGAACTTTAATTAAACTCAAAGAAGTACCTTTACAAAAACAAACCAGGCAGACAGAGACAGACCAACAACAACAACAACAAAAAAAAAAGCCACCAAAATGGACAACACAACAGCTTATAAAGAGAAAGATGGGCCCATTACAAATTAAAAGAAACACTAAATCATCCCCAGAGAACCTAACCCATAACCAAACAACATAAATAGACAACCAAATATAATTAATAAAATCAGCTACTTTTCCTTTCTTGCCCCCGACCATCTCTCTGAATGGTATGTCCAGGAGAACCATTCCCCTTAAATTCCCAGTTTCCACCGGACTCTTAATTTTCGTCACACCAGGAAGCTGCAGTACTTGGGCCTGACAATCGTCACCACACACCGCCGGTAAACTTAAGCCAAAATAGAAACAAAGGTAAATAACAGATACAAAGCAACTAATTTGTGTGCACTCCAAATCAGCAACGATGTATGTTATAAATAAAACCTATGGAAAATAAGATTATAAACCGTGTATGCTTGTGATTAACAAATGCAACTGACAAACAGTTAAACTAAAACCATAAATAAACATGATTTACAAACTGTGTTGTGTGTGTGTGTGTGTAAAAGGTGATGCAGGTATATTACCACTCATGTGTGGCCACCACTCGGGTCGTCACATTGACACTGAACATACACTGCCTGTTCACCACCTCGATTTAACGAAGCAAACAGGTGATATGATCTGGCATCGCTGCAGCTGCTCAGGTCTAGGTTCAACAATGTTATGTTATTCCATACATTTTTTTCTTCCCTGATTGCATGGGCATATTCCAAGATAAAAATGCCAGGATTTATCAGGCTCAAATTGTGAAAGAAGGGTTCAGAGAGCATTAGATGTGATTTTTCACACATGGATTGGCCACCGCAGAGTCCATACTTTAACTCCGATGAGAATCTTTGGGATGTACTCTAGAAGACTATGTGAACAGTTCAACTCTCCGTCATCAATATATAATCTTGGCGAAAAATGTATGCAACTCTGGATGGGAACAAATGTTACGACATTGCAGAAGCTTATCAGAACAATCAAAGCTAAAGACAGTCCAAAGAAATATAAGTGTGTGTGTGTGTGTGTGTGTTTTTTTTTTTTTTTTTTTTTTTTGCACAGGCAGTGTACATTGATCATGAAATGTACACTGCCTGTACATTTCAATGCTTTTGTTATGAATAAAAGAAAAATAATTATAATAATTTTATAACGTGGTAACATTTACAATTTAATTCCACTTATTTTTACTTGATGTTTTCTACACACGTGGGTGAGTTAGACACATATATGAAGTATAAGAGATATACATTACCATAAACGAATAAGGCCACAATTTGTATTTCGTCTATCTATCATGTTTTTGGATGTTCTAAACTTACCGATAAGCGCATCCTGCCCCGTTTCTTTGTCTAACTTCCACGAGCAGGTCGCCGCCATTGTTGTCTTTTTTCTTCGGCTGATATTCACACGCAGACCTGCTCGTACAGCGACATCCAGCGGCTGAGAAAACTTTCTACTTTGAGCTGATTGGAAGATTGCTTTCTTAATAGAGCATTATCGCCATCTACTGTGTAGTATGAAATAGTATTTGGGGGCTTGTTCATTTTACGTGGTATGGGTCTAAAATGGACCAAGTTTGCCACGGTAACGGTTCTGTTCAAATGGAAATATATTTGGTTTGGTTTGATATATATTTCATTCCATTCAGTAGTTTATGTAACACAGGTGGCTCTTTCGGGTGTGTGTGTGTGTGTGTGTGTGTGTGTGTGTGTGTGTGTGTGAGCGTCGGGAAAATAATAGTGTAGGTGCTGGTTTGATTGGGCAGCGATTGCAAGTGAAAGCATCCATTCTTCTGGGAGCAACTGATTGGGTGTGGTAATATACCTTTGCGGGAGTATCGCGAGAACTTCTTCACGCGACTCAGAGCCTGCTGAGGAAGTGTTGTGACATCGCGAGTTACTCGTGCGAGTAAAAGTTTTCAACGAGAAACATCGTCGTAACACTCGTGGTTATTTCCCCTGCTTTTTCCGGGCGTTACAAAGACACACTCATGTATGAAAATAAAATGCATCTTTATTTAAAGGGCGTAATAAAGCGCTGTTTTAAAATTCGCATTATTTGAATTTCAGTTGGTTTCACTGACATTCCAATACGTCACAGCGCTTGGTGCTAGACAACGAGAGAAAGTTTGCATTTGTTTATGCGTTTGGTTGATCTTATCTCAAAGCGACTTACATTGGACTGTAATCTACAATAAGTAGCTATTCAAAGTCTTTTCACGATCTACAGAGATAGTGTTTTTGACTGTTCTACCGGACATCATGTCATTTACTTCATCCGAGAGTCAAAATGTCCCTGACGACCCTCACAGGCCCAGAAGCGACACATTCTCCGCTGAGTTGGAACTTCGCAACAGCTTTGAATCGGACTCGAGGAGGCATGCTTTGACATCATGCATTGCATAAAAATGAGCTGCAGCCGCATGTTCATGCAGGACAGAGGATGTAATGACGGTTTGGGATTGCTGAGCGTTGGCGGCATCTCCTCTTGTGAAAGCCAAATCGTCCGCAGTCCTCCGATGTCCAGCGCATCCCTCCATACATCCTGCAATTCTCTAGAAGCAGCAGGGCCTTCAGAAAGCATGGATTTCTGTAGTGACCACGAAGTGTCTTCTATCGAGTCTACATCTCTAGGAGTGTCACCTGCAGACTCTGTGGACAGCAGTACAGGTAACACTGAAATGTGGACCTGCACTACAGTATAAGAAGTATCTAGAAGCACTATAGAGTATAAAGTTCCCAAGTCTCTGTCTCATATTTAAGATTCCTTTACATTGTTGTATATTTTGCATAGACAATTTTAGACCAATGAATGCAATACTCACGGGACATATTTATTAAATGTAAAGTCCAAGTGAATGCTTCTTCGTTTTCGTTTTAGAAAACCATGTCAGTCTAGGGAAGAAAGTGAAGAACAGGATCTGCTCATTCTTCAAGAGGACATGGAATGCTATAAAGCGTCCTTCGTTCAGTTGTGAAACACTGACAGAGCCGTTCACGCCTCCGTCACATGACACAGATCTAGACGGTGCAGCTTCATCACGTCTTGCGGATCCTAGGCTGGCTGAATGGAGCTTTGACAGTGCCAACAACCCTTTGAAGGAGGACGTGACAATAGCCTGGAACTGTTAAGCATTAGCAGTGAGGAACGAAGTTGGTCTCGGCAGAGTGGCCCTGCTAGAGAAGAGTGCGCATGTTCTGATCGTGAGAACACGTACGCAACAGAGTCTTCCCTGAGCCTGAAGGAGCCGAGTGACGAAGTGGCGCCTTCTGTGGAGAACAGCACAGGTAAGAACGAAAGTACAGTAAAACCTGGGACATTTGTGTAGATAGTAAATACCAGCACAGTGCACTGGCATATGCAAATGATTCAGTCTTTTGAATGATTTTTAGAAAAACACCGCGGTTTGAGGAAAAGGATGAAGAAAGGGATTTCTTCAGTCTTTAAGAAAGCATGGAAGCCCTTAAAGTGGCCCTCCTCCTGCTGCTGCCGCTGGGACCAGAGTTGAGCCATTTGTGCCTCTACAAGAGAACTCGGAGCCGAATCCAGAGCCAGCTGATCCCAAACCACACTTTGTTGCAGAGCCCTTTGGTTTTCAATGATTTATTGAAATGTATGCATTTGAATTACACTGTATAATTTCATTAAGAATGTTTAAGCTAGTATTTGTGAAATAATCTCCTAGTTTATTGCTATTATAATTGTACAAAAGCATTTCATTTAAATGGCTGATGATGTTTAAAATGTTTTTATTTAATAAAATGTACATATAAAAATAATATCTCTCTTTGTCTCTTACTTTTGGCTGCTCCAAAAGGTGAAATGCATCTCAGAAATGTTGAAGCTTAAATGTAAAGTCTGAATTTAAAAAAAAGAGTATAGGCCTAAATATCAATATATTGAGATGAGATTCATTGACGTTTATTTTAGAAAAATCATTATAATTTATTTAAAAATGCAACTTCACCTAAATAGTATAAGATGCAGTCCTTTTTGTGACAGGAAATAAAATAAAATTGAATTTCACTGAAATTTGCAATCATAATTTCCACAATAAAGAAAAAGGTTATGGATGATAGTGTGAGTTAAAAAAAAAATACTCGCTCCTATGTCACTTCTGGGGGGTTATCGCATGTCCTCTAAAGCTGATCGATTTCATGTGATAACCCCTGAAGACTCATAGGTTATGAGGAAGAGCCAGGATGAATTAAAGAAAAAAACCCCTGAAATATGGTGCATATTTACTTTTTGGGTGAACTATTCCTTTAACAGAATCTGCTGCGCATTATTATCAATCAATCAATCATTTTTATTTATATAGCGCTTTTAACAACACAGGTTGCATCAAAGCACTGTACAGTATAATGACAGGGATGTATAATGACGAAAGTGACCAATTTCTTATTAAATGCAGAGACGGTCTCTGTAGTCAATTTAACGATAATCACTAGAAGTTAAGTGTCCCCAACCAAGCAAGCCAGAGGCGACAGCGGCAAGAAACAAAACCCCATGCATACAGAATGGAGAAAAAAAACCTTGGGAGAAACCAGACTCAGTTGGGGTCAGTTCTCCTCTGACCGGACGCCCAGCACTTAACTTCCAGTTCAATTTTAAACGCTGCTGTGTCAGGTAGTGTAAATGACTTTGTGTGTGTGTGTGTGTGTGTGTGTGTGTGTGTGCATCAGGATCTGGTGATCTGTCGACGGGCGCATCTAGGTGTTCTGGTCTCTGATGAACATAATCTCTGGGTGCTGATCCACCATCTAGTCTGGATACAAACTGTGAAAACAGATTGAGAAAGAAACAGGACTAATATTAGCGTAGATGCCATTCTTTTTACGATGTCACAAGTACATCGTATTTTAGGAGTAGTGTTCCCGGTTCCAGCAAATCTAAGTAATGCAGCCTAAAAATCCTTTAACGGATTTGAATAATAAAAGGTGTGTTGGTGTGTTATGTGTAGGCTAAGTTAAAAGATGTGTCTTTAATCTAGATTTAAACTGGCAGAGTGTGTCTGCTTCCCGAACACAGTTAGGGAGATTGTTCCAGAGTTTAGGTGCTAGATAGGAAAATGATCTGCCGCCCGCAGTTGATTTTGATATTCTAGGTATTATCAAATGGCCAGAGTTTTGAGAACGAGCGGACGTGCAGGACTATAATGTGATAAGAGCTCGCTCAAGTATTGAGGAGCTAAACCATTCAGGGCTTTATAGGTAATTAATAAGATTTTAAAATCTATTCGATGTTTGATAGGAGCCAGTGCAGTGTTGACAGAACCGGGCTAATATGATCATACTTCCTAGTTCTAGTAAGGACTCTGGCTGCTGCGTTTTGGACTAGCTGAAGTTTGTTTATTAAGCGTGCAGAACAACCACCCAATAAAGCATTGCAATAATCTAACCTTGAGGTCATAAACGCATGAATTAATATCTCTGCATTAGAGGTTGAAAGCATAGGTCGTAATTTAGATATATTTTTAAGATGGAAAAACGCAGTTTTACAGATGCTAGAAACATGATTTTCAAAGGAAAGATTGCGGTCAAACAGCACACCTAGGTTCCTAACTGATGATGAAGAATTAACAGAGCAGCCATCAAGTGATAGGCTGTGTTCTAGATTATTATATGTGGGGTTTTAGGTCCAATTATTAGCACCTCTGTTTTTTCAGAATTTAACATTAAGAAGTTACTCATCATCCAGCTTTTATATCGACTATGCATTCTGTTAGATTATCAATTTGGTGTGTATCACCAGGCTGCGCTTGAAATATAGAGCTGAGTATCATCAGCATAGCAGTGAAAGCTAACACCATGACTCCTGATAATGTCTCCCAGAGGTAACATGTACAGGTTGAAAAGTAACGGTCCTAGCACTGAGCCTTGAGGAACTCCATATTTCACTTTTGATCGATATGATACCTCCTCATTTAATGCCACAAACTGATAGCGGTCAGATAGATATGATGTAAGCCATGCTAAGGCGCTTCCTCTAATGCCAACATAGTTTTCTAGTCTATCCAAGAGAATGTTGTGATCGATAGTATCGAATGCTGCGCTAAGATCTAATAGCACTAATAACGAGATAAAACCACGGTCAGATGATAGAAGCAGGTCATTAGTAACTCTAATGAGAGCAGTCTCAGTACTATGGTACGGTCTAAAACCTGATTGGAAATCCTCACAGACACCATTTTTTCTAAAAAGGAATACAGTTGTGAGGATACTACCTTTCTAGTATCTTTGACAGAAAAGGGAGATTAGAGATTGGTCTGTAATTTACTAAGTCTTTGGGATCAAGATGTGGTTTCTTAATAAGAGGTTTAACTACAGCCAGTTTAAAGGTTTTGGGAACATAACCTAATGACAATGATGAATTAATAATGTTCAAAATAGGATCTATGACTTCTGGAAGCAGATCTTTTAATAGTTGAGATGGAATAGGGTCTAACATACATGTTGCTGGTTTAGATGATTTAACAAGTTTGTACAAGTCTTCTTCTCCTATAATAGAGAAAGAGTGTAATTTTTCCTTAGGGGTTCTAAAGCTCACTATCTGATGTGAAACTGTAGTTGACGGCTGCATAGTTACAATTTTATCTCTGATGGTATCAATCTTAGAAGTAAAGAAATTCATGAACTCATTGCAGCTATACTCTTGGGGCATATTAGCACCTGCTGATGCTTTATTTTTGTTAATTTAGTCACTGTACTGAATAAATACCGGGGTTGTGTTTGTTTTCTTCTAAAAGGGATGAAAAATAATCAGATCTTGCTATTTTTAATGCTTTTCTGTATGACAGCATACTCTCCCGCCAGGCAATACGAAATACTTCTAATTTGTTTTTTCTCCACCTGCGCTCCATTTTCCGGGCTGCTCTCTTTAGGGTGCGTGTGTTGTCATTATACCAAGGAGTCAGATTGTTTTCTTTTATCTTTTTTAAGTGCAAAGGAGCAACTGTATCTAAAGTGCTAGAAAAAGAGAGTGCATAGTTTCTGTTACATCATCAAGTTTTTGCATCGTATTGGATGAACTAAGGAATTGAGATAAGTCAGGAAGGTTATTTCGAAAGCTTTCTTTTGTGGTGGAAGTGATGGTTCTACCATACTTGTAATAAGATGCAGAGTTTACAGGTTTAGCTATACAGAGTTCACACAAGACTAGATAGTGATCTGAAATGTCATCACTTTGCTGCAGTACTTCAACCATTTTAACATCTATTCCATGTGACGACCCATGTGTATTATTTATAAAGATCAAAATTTATCAGACAAGAGTTATAGATCAGGTCTGTCCGCTTGGTACAAATGTTATTTTTAAATTATCAAGAACAAAGGACTGGAGTTTTTTTTTTTTTTTTTTTTTTACTTTTTTTCAAAGAATGGGACAAAATCCACACACAGATCACACCTATGTGGAAAATTAAAGATTGTAATTAATGTACCTTTTGGAACTGAAAAAGTGAAATACTGGAAGATGGCAAGATGCACTTCGAGTCCGTGATAAAGAGAGAGTTTCAGAAATTACCCACTCATTGGGCAGTGAGTGTCATCTCATTTTTACATGCAAGTAAAGCTGTAGACAGTTGGCATTGTACTTAAAAAGAAAAATACATGAGCATTTTTAATATTGAAAAATATTTGTGCATGAACACTAGCACACACCCATTACACAAGTACACTAGTGTTCTTTTTGTGTGATTCCTCTGTTTCTGGTTTGCAGGTAGTTTATGTGGTTTTGAGTATTGTAAATCACAGTACTTTGCTGGATATCTGATGAGCACACTACTGAGTGCACTGCAGCACTGCAGGGCATCGACTCCAAGACTGTGATCCTACTGGGAAAAGTTGCACTCTGGGTGATGGTTTTTGCATATGATAGATTTGTCCAGCATCACCATGGCACAGTGAGACGGAGAGGTTATCTGGACTTCTACAGACTGACCATCAGAATAAAAACCTTCCACTGCTCATTCACTCTGCAGGTGAAAATATGTTTCGTGATTATGTTAACATTCCACTCCTGGTCATTAAGTGAAAAAGTTGCTCATGCTAATCGAAGTACTCTTTCAGTCACATGTTAAATGCTTGTTAGGGTTCACAACTGACCACTAGATGGCAGCAGAAAAGCTATTATTGAATGTGAGGGACCGAGAAGTCAAAGACGAGGAACACCAGCAGTCACCAGAAAAAAAAAGAACTTTAATTAAACTCAAAGAAGTACCTTTACAAAAACAAACCAGGCAGACAGAGACAGACCAACAACAACAACAACAAAAAAAAAGCCACCAAAATGGACAACACAACAGCTTATAAAGAGAAAGATGGGCCCATTACAAATTAAAAGAAACACTAAATCATCCCCAGAGAACCTAACCCATAACCAAACAACATAAATAGACAACCAAATATAATTAATAAAATCAGCTACTTTTCCTTTCTTTGCCCCCGACCATCTCTCTGAATGGTATGTCCAGGGAGAACCATTCCCCCTTAAATTCCCAGTTTCCACCCGGACTCTTAATTTTCGTCACACCAGGAAGCTGCAGTACTTGGGCCTGACAATCGCTCACCACACACCGGTAAACTTAAGCCAAAATAGAAACAAAGGTAAATAACAGATACAAAGCAACTAATTTGTGTGCACTCCAAATCAGCAACGATGTATGTTATAAATGAAACCTATGGAAAATAAGATTATAAACCGTGTATGCTTGTGATTAACAAATGCAACTGACAAACAGTTAAACTAAAACCATAAATAAACATGATTTACAAACTGTGTTGTGTGTGTGTGTGTGTAAAAGGTGATACAGGTATATTACCACTCATGTGTGGCCACCACTGGGTCATCGTCATTGACACTGAACATACACTGCCTGTTCACCACCTCGATTTAACGAAGCAAACAGGTGATATGATCTGGCATCGCTGCAGCTGCTCAGGTCTAGGTTCAACAATGTTATGTTATTCCATACATTTTTTTCTTCCCTGATTGCATGGGCATATTCCAAGATAAAAATGCCAGGATTTATCAGGCTCAAATTGTGAAAGAAGGGTTCAGAGAGCATTAGATGTGATTTTTCACACATGGATTGGCCACCGCAGAGTCCATACTTTAACTCCGATGAGAATCTTTGGGATGTACTCTAGAAGACTATGTGAACAGTTCAACTCTCCGTCATCAATATATAATCTTGGCGAAAAAATGTATGCAACTCTGGATGGGAACAAATGTTACGACATTGCAGAAGCTTATCAGAACAATCAAAGCTAAAGACAGTCCAAAGAAATATAAGTGTGTGTGTGTGAGCCTTTTTTTTTTTTTTTTTTTTTTTTTTTTTTTTTGCACAGGCAGTGTATTATTGATCATGAAATGTACACTGCCTGTACATTTCAATGCTTTTGTTATGAATAAAAGAAAAATAATTATAATAATTTTATAACGTGGTAACATTTACAATTTAATTCCACTTATTTTACTTGATGTTTTCTACACACGTGGGTGAGTTAGACACATATATGAAGTATAAGAGATATACATTACCATAAACGAATAAGGCCACAATTTGTATTTCGCTCTATCTATCATGTTTTTGGATAGTCTAAACTTACCGATAAGCGCATCCTGCCCCGTTTCTTTGTCTAACTTCCACGAGCAGGTCGCCGCCATTGTTGTCTTTTCTTCGCTGATATTCACACGCAGACCTGCTCGCACAGCGACATCCAGCGGCTGAGAAACTTTCTACTTTGAGCTGATTGGAAGATTGCTTTCTTAATAGAGCATTATCGCCATCTACTGTGTAGTATGAAATAGTATTTGGGGGCTTGTTCATTTTACGTGGTATATGGGTCTAAAATGGACCAAGTTTGCCACGGTAACGGTTCTGTTCAAATGGAAATATATTTGGTTTGGTTTGATATATATTTCATTCCATTCAGTAGTTTATGTAACACAGGTGGCTCTTTCGGGAGTGTGTGTGTGTGAGCGTCGGGAAAATAATAGTGTAGGTGCCAGTTTGATTGGGCAGCGATTGCCAAGTGAAAGCATCCATTCTTCTGGGAGCAACTGATTGGGTGTGGTAATATACCTTATGGGAGTATCGCGAGAACTTCTTCACGCGACTCAGAGCCTGCTGAGGAAGTGTTGTGACATCGCGAGAGTTACTCGTCACGAGTAAAAGTTTTCAACGAGAAACATCGTCGTAACACTCGTGGTTATTTCCCCTGCTTTTTCCGGGCGCTACAAAGACACACTCATGTATGAAAATAAAATGCATCTTTATTTAAAGGGCGAATAAAGCGCTGTTTTAAAATTCGCATTATTTGAATTTCAGTTGGTTTCCACTGACATTCCAATACGTCACAGCGCTTGATTGCTAGACAACGAGAAAGTTTGCATTTGTTTATGCGTTTGGTTGATGCGTTATCTCAAAGCGACTTACATTGACTGTAATCTACAATAAGTAGCTATTCAAAGTCTTTTCACGATCTACAGAGATAGTGTTTTGACTGTTCTACCGGACATCATGTCATTTACTTCATCCGAGAGTCAAATGTCCCTGACGACCCTCACAGGCCCAGAAGCGACACATTCTCCGCTGAGTTGGAACTTCGCAACAGCTTTGAATCGACTCCGAGGAGGCATGCTTTGACATCATGCATTGCATAAAAATGAGGCTGCAGCCGCATGTTCATGCAGGACAGAGGATGTAATGACGGTTTGGGATTGCTGAGCGTTGGCGGCATCTCCTCTTGTGAAAGCCAAATCGTCCGCAGTCCTCCGATGTCCAGCGCATCCTCCATACATCCTGCAATTCTCTAGAAGCAGCAGGGCCTTCAGAAAGCATGGATTTCTGTAGTGACCAAGAAGTGTCTTCTACTCCAGTCTACATCTCTAGGAGTGTCACCTGCAGACTCTGTGACAGCAGTACAGGTAACACTGAAATGTGGACCTGCACTACAGTATAAGAAGTATCTAGAAGCACTATAGAGTATAAAGTTCCCAAGTCTCTGTCTCATATTTAAGATTCCTTTACATTGTTGTATATTTTGCATAGACCAATGAATGCAATACTCACGGGACATATTTATTAAATGTAAAGTCCAAGTGAATGCTTCTTCGTTTTCGTTTTAGAAAACCATGTCAGTCTAGGGAAGAAAGTGAAGAACAGGATCTGCTCATTCTTCAAGAGGACATGGAATGCTATAAAGCGTCCTTCGTTCAGTTGTGAAACACTGACAGAGCCGTTCACGCCTCCGTCACATGACACAGATCTAGACGGTGCAGCTTCATCACGTCTTGCGGATCCTAGGCTGGCTGAATGGAGCTTTGACAGTGCCAACAACCCCTTTGAAGGAGGACGTGACAATAGCCTGGAACTGTTAAGCATTAGCAGTGAGGAACGAAGTTGGTCTCGGCAGAGTGGCCCTGCTAGAGAAGAGTGCGCATGTTCTGATCGTGAGAACACGTACGCAACAGAGTCTTCCCTGAGCCTGAAGGAGCCGAGTGACGAAGTGGCGCCTTCTGTGGAGAACAGCACAGGTAAGAACGAAAGTACAGTAAAACCTGGGACATTTGTGTAGATAGTAAATACCAGCACAGTGCACTGGCATATGCAAATGATTCAGTCTTTTGAATGATTTTTAGAAAAACACCGCGGTTTGAGGAAAAGGATGAAGAAAGGGATTTCTTCAGTCTTTAAGAAAGCATGGAAGCCCTTAAAGTGGCCCTCCTTCTGCTGCTGCCGCGGGACCAGAGTTGAGCCATTTGTGCCTCTACAAGAGAACTCGGAGCCGAATCCAGAGCCAGCTGATCCCAAACCACACTTTGTTGCAGAGCCCTTTGGTTTTCAATGATTTATTGAAATGTATGCATTTGAATTACACTGTATAATTTCATTAAGAATGTTTAAGCTAGTATTTGTGGAAATAATCTCCTAGTTTATTGCTATTATAATTGTACAAAAGCATTTCATTTAAATGGCTGATGATGTTTAAAATGTTTTTATTTAATAAAATGTACATATAAAAATAATATCTCTCTTTGTCTCTTACTTTTGGCTGCTCCAAAAGGTGAAATGCATCTCAGAAATGTTGAAGCTTAAAATGTAAAAGTCTGAATTTAAAAAAAGAGTATAGGCCTAAATATCAATATATTGAGATGAGATTCATTGACGTTTATTTTAGAAAAATCATTATAATTTATTTAAAAATGCAACTTCACCTAAATAGTATAAGATGCAGTCCTTTTTGTGACAGGAAATAAAATAAAATTGAATTTCACTGAAATTTGCAATCATAATTTCCACAATAAAGAAAAAGGTTATGGATGATAGTGTGAGTTAAAAAAATACTGCCTCCTATGTCACTTCTGGGGTTATCGATGTCCTCTAAAGCTGATCGATTTCATGATAACCCCCTGAAGACTCATAGAGTTATGAGGAAGAGCAGGATGAATTAAAGAAAAACCCCTGAAATATGGTGCATATTTACTTTTTTTGGGTGAACTATTCCTTTAACAGAATCTGCTGCGCATTATTATCAATCAATCAATCATTTTTATTTATATAGCGCTTTTAACAACACAGGTTGCATCAAAGCACTGTACAGTATAATGACAGGGATGTATAATGGCGAAGTGACCAATTTCTTATTAAATGCAGAGAGCGGTCTCTGTAGTCAATTTAACGATAATCACTAGAAGTTAAGTGTCCCCAACCAAGCAAGCCAGAGGCGACAGCGGCAAGGAAAAACAAAACCCCATGCATACAGAATGGAGAAAAACCTTGGGAGAAACCAGACTCAGTTGGGGTCAGTTCTCCTCTGACCGACGCCCAACGCTTAACTTCCAGTTCAATTTTAAACGCTACTGTGTCAGGTAGTGTAAATGACTTTGTGTGTATGTGTGTGTGTGTGTGTGTGTGTGTGTGTGCACATCAGGATCATGGTGATCTGTCGATCGGGCGCATCTAGGTGTTCCTGGTCTCTGATAGACATAATCTCTGGGTGCTGATCCACCATCTAGTCTGGATACAAACTGTAGAAAACAGATTGAGAAAGAAACAGGACTAATATTAGCGTAGATGCTATTCTTTTTTACGATGCTCACAATGTCACTTCATCGTATTTTAGGTAGTAGTGTTCCCGGTTCCAGCAAATCTAAATAATGCAGCCTAAAAATCCTTTAACGGATTTGAATAATAAAAGGTGTGTTAATGTGTTATGTAGGCTAAGTTAAAAAGATGTGTGTTTAATCTAGATTTAAACTGGCAGAGTGTGTCTGCTTCCAGAACACAGTTAGGGAGATTGTTCCAGAGTTTAGGTGTGCTAGATAGGAAAATGATCTGCCGCCTGCAGTTGATTTTGATATTCTAGGTATTATCAAATGGCCAGAGTTTTGAGAGCGAGCGGACGTGCAGGACTATAATGTGATAAGAGGCTCGCTCAAGTATTGAGGAGCTAAACCATTCAGGGCTTTATAGGTAATTAATAAGATTTTAAAATCTATTCGATGTTTGATAGGAGCCAGTGCAGTGTTGACAGAACCGGGCTAATATGATCATACTTCCTAGTTCTAGTAAGGACTCTGGCTGCTGCGTTTTTGGACTAGCTGAAGTTTGTTTATTAAGCGTGCAGAACAACCACCCAATAAAGCATTGCAATAATCTAACCTTGAGGTCATAAACGCATGAATTAATATCTCTGCATTAGAGGTTGAAAGCATAGGTCGTAATTTAGATATATTTTTAAGATGGAAAAACGCATGATTTTACAGATGCTAGAAACATGATTTTCAAAGAGGAAAGATTGCGGTCAAACAGCACACCTAGGTTCCTAACTGATGATGAAGAATTAACAGAGCAGCCATCAAGTGATAGGCTGTGTCTCTAGATTATTATATGTGGGGTTTTTAGGTCCAATTATTAGCACCTCTGTTTTTTTCAGAATTTAACATTAAGAAGTTACTCATCATCCAGCTTTTTATATCGACTATGCATTCTGTTAGATTATCAATTTGGTGTGTATCACCAGGCTGCGCTTGAAATATAGAGCTGAGTATCATCAGCATAGCAGTGAAAGCTAACACCATGACTCCTGATAATGTCTCCCAGAGGTAACATGTACAGGTTGAAAAGTAACGGTCCCCATAGCACTGAGCCTTGAGGAACTCCATATTTCACTTTTGATCGATATGATACCTCCTCATTTAATGCCACAAACTGATAGCGGTCAGATAGATATGATGTAAAAGCCATGCTAAGGCGCTTCTCTAATGCCAACATAGTTTTCTAGTCTATCCAAGAGAATGTTGTGATCGATAGTACTCCGGATGCTGCTTTAAGATCTAATAGCACTAATAACAGAGATAAAACCACGGTCAGATGATAGAAGCAGGTCATTAGTAACTCTAATGATGAGCAGTCTCAGTACTATGGTACGGTCTAAAACCCTGATTGGAAATCCTCACAGACACCATTTTTTTCAAAAAGGAATACAGTTGTGAGGATACTGCCTTTTCTAGTATCTTTGACAGAAAGGGAGATTAGAGATTGGTCTGTAATTTACTAAGTCTTTGGGATCAAGATGTGGTTTCTTAATAAGAGGTTTAACTACAGCCAGTTTAAAGGTTTTGGGAACATAACCTAATGACAATGATGAATTAATAATGTTCAAAATAGGATCTATGGCTTCTGGAAGCAGATCTTTTAATAGTTGAGATGGAATAAGGTCTAATATACATGTATTTGCTGGTTTAGATGATTTAACAAGTTTGTACAGTCTTCTTCTCCTATAATAGAGAAAGAGTGTAATTTTTCCTTAGGGGTTCCTAAAGCTCACTATCTGATGTGAAACTGTAGTTAGACGGCTGCATAGTTACAATTTTATCTCTGATGGTATCAATCTTAGAAGTAAAAGAAATTCATGAACTCATTGCAGCTATACTCTTGGGGCATATTAGCACCTGCTGATGCTTTCTTTATTTTTTGTTAATTTAGTCACTGTACTGAATAAATACTGGGGTTGTGTTTGTTTTCTTCTAAAGGGATGAAAAATAATCAGATCTTGCTATTTTTAATGCTTTTCTGTATGACAGCATACTCTCCCGCCAGGCAATACACGAAATACTTTAATTTGTTTTTTCTCCACCTGCGCTCCATTTTCCGGGCTGCTCTCTTTTGAGGGTGCGTGTGTGGTCATTATACCAAGGAGTCAGATTGTTTTCTTTTATCTTTTTAAGTGCAAAAGAGCAACTGTACCTAAAGTGCTAGAAAAAAAGAGAAGTGCATAGTTTCTGCGCACATCATCAAGTTTTTTGCATCGTATTGGATGAACTAAGGAATTGATATAAGTCAGGAAGGTTATTTGAAAGCTTTCTTTTTGTGGTGGAAGTGATGGTTCTACCATACTTGTAATAAGATGCAGAGTTTACAGGTTTAGCTATACAGAGTTCACACAAGACTAGATAGTGATCTGAAATGTCATCACTTTGCTGCAGTACTTCAACCATTTTAACATCTATTCCATGTGACGACCCATGTGTATTATTTATAAAGATCAAAATTTATCAGACAAGAGTTATAGATCAGTGTCTGTCCGCTACAGTACAAAATGTTATTTTTAAATTATCAAGAACAAAGGACTTTAGGTTTTTTTTTTTTTTTTTTTTTTTTTTAGTTTTTCAAAGAATGGGACAAAATCCACACACAGATCACAATCTATGTGAAAATTAAAGATTGTAATTAATGTACCTTTTTGGAACTGAAAAAAGTGAAATACTGGAAGATGGCAAGATGCACTCGAGTCCGTGATAAAGAGAGAGTTTCAGAAATTACCCACTCATTGGGCAGTGAGTGTCATCTCATTTTTACACGCGAGCAAAGCTGTAGACAGTTGGCATTGTACTTAAAAGAAAAAAATACATGAGCATTTTTAATATTGAAAATATTTGTGCATGAACACTAGCACACACCTATTACACAAGTACACTAGTGTTCTTTTGTGTGATTCCTCTGTTTCTGGTTTGCAGGTAGTTTGGTGTGGTTTTGAGTATTGTAAATCACAGTAATTTGCTGATATCTGATGAGCACACTACTGAGTGCACTGCAGCACTGCAGGGCATCGACTCCAAGACTGTGATCCTACTGGGAAAGTGTTGCACTCTGGGTGATGGTTTTTGCATATGATAGATTTGTCCAGCATCACCATGGCACAGTGAGACGGAGAGGTTATCTGGACTTCTAGACTGACCAGCAGAATAAAAACCTTCCACTGCTCATTCACTCTGCAGGTGAAAATATGTTTCGTGATTATGTTAACATTCCACTCCTGGTCATTAAGTGAAAAAGTTGCTCATGCTAATCGTAAGTACTCTTTCAGTCACATGTTAAATGCTTGTTAGGGTTCACAACTGACCACTAGATGGCAGCAGAAAGCTATTATTGAATGTGAGGGACCGAGAAGTCAAAGACGAGGAACACCAGCAGTCACCAGAAAAAAAAGAACTTTAATTAAACTCAAAGAAGTACCTTTACAAAAAACAAACCAGGCAGACAGAGACAGACCAGCAACAACAACAATAACAAATAAAAAGCCACCAAAATGGACAAATACAACAGCTTATAAAGAGAAAGATGGGCCCATTACAAATTAAAAGAAACACTCAAATCATCCCCAGAGAACCTAACCCATAACCAAACAAATATAAATAGACAACCAAATATAATTAATAAAATCAACTACTTTTCCTTTCTTGCCCCCGACCATCTCTCTGAATGGTATGTCCAGGAAGAACCATTCTCTTAAATTCCCAGTTTCACCGGACTCTTAGTTTTCGTCACACCAGGAAGCTGCAGTACTTGGGCCTGACAATAAATCACCACCACACACATGAAACTAAGCCAAAATAGAAAACAAAGGTAAATAATAGATACAAAGCAACTAATTTGTGTGGCACTCCAAATCAACAACGCTGTATGTTATAAATAAAACCTATGGAAAATAAGATTATAAACCGTGTATGCTTGTGATTAACAAATGCAACTGACAAACAGTTAAACTAAAACCATAAATAAACACATGATTTACAAACTGTGTTGTGTGTGTGTGTGTGTAAAAGGTGATACAGGTATATTACCACTCATGTGTGGCCACCACTGGGTCAACTCACATTGACACTGAACATACACTGCCTGTTCACCACCTCGATTTAACAAGCAACAGGTGATATGATCTGGCATCGCTGCAGCTGCTCAGGCTCTAGGTTCAATCAATGTTATGTTATTCCATACATTTTTTTCTTCCCTGATTGCATGGGCATATTCCAAGATAAAATGCCAGGATTTATCAGGCTCAAATTGTGAAAGAAGGGTCTAGAGAGCATTAGATGCCCGATTTTTCACACATGGATTAGCCACAGCACGTGAGATTCATACTTTAACTCCGATGAGAATCTTTGGGATGTACTCTGTAAGACTATGTGAACAGTTCAACTCTCCCGTCATCAATATATAATCTTGGCCGAAAAATGTATGCAACTCTGGATGGGAACAAATGTTACTTGACATTGCAGAAGCTTATCAGAACAATCAAAGCTAAAGACAGTCCAAAGAAATATAAGTGTGTGTGTGTGTGCCTGAGCCTTTTTTTTTTTTTTTTTTTGTGCACAGGCAGTGTATGCATTGATCATGAAATGTACACTGCCTGTACATTTCAATGCTTTTGTTATGAATAAAAGAAAATAATTATTATAATTTTATAACGTGAAGTAACATTTACAATTTAATTCCACTTATTTTTACTTGATGTTTTCTACACACGTGGGTGAGATTAGACACATATATGAAGTATATAAGAGATATACATTACACATAAGCGAATAAGGCCACAATTTGTATTTCTGTCTATCTATCATGTTTTTTGGATGTTCTAAACTTACACGATAAAGCGCATCCTGCCCCGCTTTCTTTGTCTAACTTCCACGCAGCAGGTCGCCATTGTTATCTTTTCTTCGGCTGATATTCACCACGCAGACCTGCTCGTACAGCTGACATCCAGCGGCTGAGAAAACTTTCTACTTTGAGCTGATTGGAAGTTTGCTTCTCGACAATAGAGCATTATCGCCATCTACTGTGTAGTATCAAATAGTATTTGAGAAGCTTGTTCATTTTACGTGGTATGGGTCTAAAATGGACCAAGTTTGCCACGGTAACAGTTCTGTTCAAATGAAATATATTTGGTTTGGTTTGATATATATTTCATTCCATTCAGTAGTTTATGTAACACAGGTGGCTCTTTTCGTGAGTGTGTGTGCAGGAGCGCTGAAGAAAATATTATGGTGTATTCCATTCATTTAACTTTTCACAATAATGTGTCATTTTTACTCACTTTATGGTATTACGCTTTTTGGTTTTAAATTAAAGTGCGAAAAGGTACAATGACGTTTGACAACACATTTTACTTCATGCCAAATGTTTAATTTAAAGACATTAACATTCAAATTGAAAGTTTTCTTTTAGTAGGTTAAAATTTAACACTGCATCAAATCCTCTTTAAAAAGGGTCAAAGGTTTAATCCCAGATCAAAGTGTATTGTAATGTTCTACTCAAGCTGTAACTAAGTATTGTGCTTCAAATTAATCCATCTATGTATATAAAATCTAATACACTTTACACACTTGTAATATCCAAAGTCATATAATCTAAAATAATTTATGAAATAAATTATCTTTGAACATTTTGAAAATACAGTTTGCTAAAGAAACAGAATTTAAGAACATATACTTTACAGTTTAATGCATAGAAAGAAAAGAAAAGAAATAAAGAACTTCAGGGTATTGCACTAGTTTATTAATAATGACATTCTCCATCCAGGGACTTTGAGGTTTACAAGGCCATCCCATTCACACTCGATCACTGCCTGGAGCAGAAGCTCTGTCCGGGTACCTCTTGGTAGGCCTTTCTACTTCCTCTGCAGAGCTTCCAGATAAGCAGGGTCATCCAAGCCACTCTCCCAGTCCTCAGCTTTCTACTCAGCCTGAGGAGCAGAATCAGTCCTGGGTACAGAAGTCTGGGCAAGCTCGATGTTCCCAGTTCATCCGTTAAATATGCCTGATCCTCCTCATCCTGTGCAATTCAACACACAAATATACATTCAAAACTTGTGTATGGTTACGTAAATTACAGGTGATTCTCCAGAAGAACTGAATCCAGCCTGACCTCCATCAGCAGGTGGCTCATGCAGACTTCTTGAGGCAGTGGGAAGCCTGTTAAACCATAGAAATGCCATAATATTACAATCTAACCCAAATCCATGTAACATCATTCCCTACACAAGTTCCCTCTGTATCTAGTTAACAAACAAACAACACTGCCCTCATCAGATCTGAAAGTAATGTCATCTATAGCAAAGAAACTATCACCTCTACTGGCAGGACAAGCTAAAGTAGTTTAACTATATAGTAGCTAGAAAGTAAAAGGTTTATTACTGGAGGATCTGTAGTTCTTGTCTTCTGCACTCAGGGTCATGACATCTCTGATAACACACTGCTTCTTTGAGATCCACCACAATTCTATGAAAAATAAGAAGAGCGAGCATTACGTAATTGTTTTACAGACCTCAAACAGACAATATTAATCAATGCAAGTCGCAGCCGTGAAGACCCACGCATGATGTTGTTGCTCTTGTAAGCGCTTTACGTTGTGGCACCAGCGGAATTTCGGCTATCATAAAACCAACAGCTGTTCAGACGCCAAAGTAGTTCCATCTCCGGATGCCTGTTTGGGTTAAACGCGACATTCAGTTAACAAAGTATTCAGTTGAAATAATTCTTTTGAGAAAGGCGGTTTTGCTTAAAATTCAGTAGAAAGAAACTAAAGTACAATGAAAGCATGGCACCATTTTGTTTACAGTTGCTTTACTTCCTTGAATGCCGTCTTTGCACAAAGAGTGTCAGCACGAATTCATCACCTCTTTAAAAGAAGATAGCTTCTGTTCACCCAACAGATCTATCACGTGAAAGGACAGAGCGAAGAGTGTCTACTTGTAGTTAACTGTCAATGAGGTTGAATAGTAAAGCATGACATTCAGGCAGGGTGAAATGATCCTAATAGGGCTAGTGAATGTTCAGTTTCATACATATAAAGGCACATTTTAAGTTAAGCACATTGCAGCATTGAGATGGTTAATTCTGTTCTTAGAAACCACTGCTAGCACTTGGTGATGTTAAGTTGTATTTCTCATTACCAGAGCTATGTGGCTCTCTCTGAGGGGACAGACACTGAGATCCTGCTGCTGTACTCTTCTGTGGCATATCATAAGTCAAATCCTCTGTCCTGTGAAACTAATTCAAAAACAGCCATGTGTTGGTAGTGTGTTGTTGGTATTGTGTGTGTGTGTGGCTTCGATATTCTAAAACAATGGCATTAATTGTGAAAAAAAGTTGGATCTAACCGTAGTGTGTGGACAACACACCTGATATTAATTGATTAAAGGGTGTTAAAAACATGCATTCTTCTTTTGCGGTGTGCTTGGAGGGCTTTAGGACAAACTTGCTGTCTTCTGCACCACACAAAAGGCGGCATTCTTTCCAAGTTTGGAGGACTTGTAGAGAGCGGAAGTTTCTGTTCTTGGTGTAGACCTTCTTCAAAGGAGGAAAGAGTTACTTTTAATCTAGTCCCTTACCTTCACTTGCGGCATAGACAAATCATAAGAACATATTTAAAAAACTACATTCTGATAATAAAAATTTAAATAAAATGTCATCAATACATTTTAAAAACAGTCAAATTACACTGTATAATAATGTTTGAATATTTTATTTTAAATAATATTTTATATTTTAATAAAATATGATTTATGTCTTCATTTAAAGAAGTACACTCACATTAATTCTTAACTAACATACTAGTTAATACACAAAAGTAATTTGGATTATAATTTTAACAGTTGTGTTATTTAAAATTACAAAATGAAACATAGATTAAAATGTACAAAATTCATCATTATAAAATGTAAATGAAATTACAAATATATTTAAATGCTAGCATATTATAATTTATTAAATTATATTGCAGATGATTATAAATTAAATATACTTTAACCTATATTTCAAAGATAACAGTAATAGTAATTTTGAGTTGCAAAAGGTAGTCAAGTAACTAATTGCACAAATGTAAGTTTTATAAAAAGTAATTTTAATTTCAAAGAAACATTTATTTAATTGTAAATAAAATGCAATTACATATCCAGGAAAACATTACATTCTGCTAACACTCCATGCTTTTATTTTACATTATATGTTAGTAATATATTATTTATTTAATAAGTACACTTATTCATTTCATCAACAATGAAGAATTTGCAGTGAACAGTGATCCTTTAAAGTCAGAGTGCGTTTCAGCATGAAATAATCGATTTTATAAGACTTTTTAAAAATAAAGAAAAACTTTTAATTCCTACCCAGGTCAACAAAAAAGTTGTTCTTGGTCCATTTTTGCTCTTCACTATCAGAAAGTCAAGATCCTTCTCTTCATACTTTCTTCTCTTGGCTATATGATCCATCCACATCAGCTCTGTTCTCTCTTGGACAAACTTCTACAATAGGAGGTTTCTGGCTTAACTTTTAAAACAAATTAAACCAATATGATGTTATATCAGAAACAGAAGGATATTATGAAGGTAGAACACTACATGAAATATAAAGATTTGTCTGCGAGAAACAGATTCAATTTTGGTTACATCTTCCACTGTCTGTCATCTCACCTTTTCTGAAGGCTTTTTAGAGCAGGATGGTGATATCATGAATAAATCGACTCAAAACACACACATCACTATCACAGACCGTGAAT
>NC_056699.1:30125145-30253743 GCF_018831695.1 Puntigrus tetrazona
AAAATACTACTGCTACTAATAATATTAATAACAAGGACTATCACGTTTTTGGCAGTATGAAATGTTTAATAGCTTCACTGCTGTATGATTTTTGTCCAGCGATTGAGGGAAAGGAAAGCAGATTCTTAGAGATTTAGAATGTTTCCTTCCAGTACACTCCAGCAGGGTAAAGACCCTACAGGGGCCCAGGAAGCCTCTGCCTGCCTCTCAGGTGGGGTTCAATGAAAAGCTAACTGTATAAATGAGTCAGCTGCTGTACCTCAGCACTTTCAATTTCAGAGATCTAGGAAGCCTGGGCAGGGCATCCTTGCTCAGTGTCTGTTGAGTCTGTCAGCGCTGCCTCTTTTTATCCCTACATCCTTTCCTTTTCATTTTTTTTTTTCATTT
This sequence comes from Puntigrus tetrazona, assembly GCF_018831695.1. Taxonomy (NCBI): domain Eukaryota; kingdom Metazoa; phylum Chordata; class Actinopteri; order Cypriniformes; family Cyprinidae; genus Puntigrus; species Puntigrus tetrazona. The sequence continues at coordinate 30,125,533 of NC_056699.1, forward strand.
TCCGTTCACGTTTCTCTTCTCTTCTCTTCTCTTCTCTTCTCTTCTCTTCTCTTCTCTTCTCTTCTCTTCTCTTCTCTTCTCTTCTCTTCTCTTCTCTTCCTCTTCTCTTCTCTTCTTCTCTTCTCTTCTCTTCTCTTCTCTTCTCTTCTCTTCTCTTCTCTTCTCTTCTGTTCTCTAACAATTTTATGTTCTATTTTTAAGCTTTCATAAACTGGTTAATGTGCAAATTTTCAAAATAGGCCCTAAAAGGTTTCACGTATTGTTTAAGCAGTACATTTATTCAAAGATAAAAACAAAGCTCTGAAGTATACAGTAGATCAGTAATGAAAAGAAAACACACTAAAAAAGAAAGGGGTGTCTCAAATTCATGTCTAATAGATGTCTGAAGCGCTCCTTTAATAAAAAAAAAAAAAATAGTAATAATAATAATTCGTTTACCTTTGTGTGAGTTATTTTTATTTGTCTTTCTGAACTGCCAGACTTTCATTTTCATATAAATATTGGGTTTACTCAACGTCTTTTTTTCTTTTCTCAACAGGCTTGCCCAGAAATCTGGAGACAGTATCACATTACGGTAGCTTCTATGTGTTTCTCGTATAAAATTTGAGAAAGTTATGGTAATGAATTCATAGAGAGTCTGCCTGTTGAATTTTATGTGACCTGTGTAAGTTAAACATCTCAAGTAATAAGTGGTTTTGTGACAAAAACAGATTAAGCCCACACTCATTTGTGTGTAATAAAAGCTCACAACCTCCCACCAAAACCTCACGATGAACACACAGGTTCATCATGAGCACTATTAGTCATGATTGAGGCTTGCAGAGAAAAGGCCTCCAGGCGTCCTGCTGGTTTTCGCCTTTGTGTGAATGTGGACTCCTGGCGAGGGTGTATCTAAAGCGGAGGAGAAATCAGCTTTCATTCATTACAAAGGGTTGCTTTAAAAATAAGTCACTTAATATAACAGTGTAAAAGTGTTGTGAAGATATGGTGTGATTCTTCCCAAATAGACAACATTCGCTTTTACATGTGAGGTTTATTGGGTAAGCTGTATTGCTTTAACTACGATGTTGCATCTTTGTAGATGTGTTTTGTCACAGAACAATCTGAAAGTGGTTAATTGGCAAACTCACTGAGCATTTTCTCTCAAAGATACACCAGGGTGAGAAGGCATGTGACAGTCACACACACAGCTAAGCGATCCAAAGGGCGCAATGGAACATCTGCACACACTAATACACACACATACACACACTGCAGCGCGCACGCATCTCCTCTCAGACTCCTGGAATATAGACCTCCCAGCCTAAGAGAAAAGAGCGGGTTGTTTGTCAATTCAAGGCATGTGATAGCATGAAATGGGCTGCCAGCATCAAGCAGCTCGCATGCGAGCAGTCACTTCCGACCCGTCACACACACACAGTCTAATTAGCTAGGCTTCCTAATGAAAAGGCCAGATCGTTAGCGCTAGGCCTGGTGTGCGAGGTGTGAAGAAGTGGAACAGAGAAAAAAGAAAGGTGGGATGAAAAGAAAATGTTGCCTCTAGGGCTGTTAAGCTGCGTTGAAAGGGTTAGAAGTCTTTAAAAAATCGTTCTCTACTTTCACTGTTTCTGAGCGTTGTGATTTTCATCCTCAGTGTGGAATAAAAATAGCGTTTTCTCAATTTGTACCGATCAAGTTCATGGCACAATGAGGAAGCGGATATTGATATTATTATTATTATTATTATCATCCCTCTGAAAGCATATTCACGGTATCTGTTGTTTCTGCAAAACTGATGGGTCAGTTTATTCTTATTAAAGCTGTGGACTGCAAGGGGAAGAAGTGAAAAATAAGTCAATAAATACAAATGTAAAAATGTATTCATTCAAATGTTTTTAATAATAATAATTTCTACAATTGAACACAAATTGTCTAATTTAGTTTTACAGGCTTTCGGGTATTTGCTTCTGCTGCTGTTGTTTACTATCATTTTCAGCATGTTGATCATTTTCTGTGTTGACAGGCTTATGCTTGGTAATATTGGCCCATGTCTGAAATATATTTAATATTTTTTGACTTTTTAAATTTTGTAAGATAAACTATTTTGTAAAGCAGGTTAGATGTTACATATACTTCAGTTAAAATAATATTTTATGTAAATTACCAACAACTCACCTAATCCAAACACTAACCTATCAGAGTAAGATCATGTAGTTACTTGAAAAACAAATCTAATTATATGTTTAATATTACACTGTAACAATGTCACCTTAAATAGAAACGGCAGTTTTGATTCTGTGTTGGTAAAAATTTTAGTGCATGTTTCGGAATTAATATCTTGATCTTGAATCAAAATATGAGGCCAGACACTTGAAAATAAAGAAAGAACAGTATGAAGTATTCGTATCTGTATTTGTATTTTAAAGTAGTATAATCGAAATCGTTGTTATAATCAGTGCTAACCATTTTGTCACACCCAAAAAAATAGTTATTTCGAGGTTAAAGACCATTTGCTGTTACACTGTGAATTGTTGTCCCTCGGCACTTGTGCTCGTGGATGACATATGTGGACTTTGTGAGTCTTTATAATGGCGTAAAATAGCAGTTGATGGTTTCCTGTGGGTGCACTTGGTTCTGCTGAGCTGGAGTCCATCTGCTTGTGCATTACTTTCATCCTCTGGGTCCTGCCCTGGTTCTGTTTGTGTGTGTCAGGTACTTAGAATTGGAGTCACCCTCAACAGACGGTCTTTAAGGCCTCTAAAACTATCACAGAGTCTGGAGGGCTCAAAGTTAAACACAGTACAGATACCCTGTGTGTGAGAGAGTGTGTGTGTGTGTGTTGTACTTTGGGAGCTGTGGCCTGTCGCCCCTATGCTAGGCCCAGTCAGGTGTGAAAGGCATTCTGTCAGTTCAGTCCCTTTCTGCTGGGTCTGTTTACACTCTGTGTGTGTGTGCGTCGTGTGTGTGTCGTCTTGGTGCGTCGCGATCCAATGACTATTGTGTGTGCGTGTGTGTGTAGTAGTAGTAGTGAGGGTGGGTAAAATGCACCTGTCTTCACTAACAAACATCTACTCAACAACTTTTAAGTTTTGCCACACAAACCAAAGGCAGACAGAAAGAAATGCAGTGTTCACAGAAGCTTTATGCAAAGAGTGAAAGTCAAAAGCCATTAATCTTTCTGTGGTACCCATTACAGCTGTTCCTGGTTACAGATTGCATTTAATAAACACTGCTACTATCGTATCTGTAAGGACTTAACACTTGACAAGTTAGAGCAAATATTCTCTTTGACAGATATAACGCATGTTCTGTCTACACACACATAAGATCCGTTTTTAGGGGTGACTAGGTGCATTTACCAATTCGCTACAGAGCTTTTATGTTTTGGTTCAGATATTACGAGGTCTGAAGGGGATACGGTTCAAAACCTTTTAAGAGGATATTGGTGAGCAATTACCATTTTTTAAAAATCTCTTTTTAAATCCCCTCCTTTCCTCAAACTGATTGGCCTAGTAATCGCTTTACACTGTGAAAAATCCAACTGAATCCTTAGCATCAGTGAAATGTATGAGGACGTGCAGCTTGTGCATTCAAAGAGATCAAGTGATTTATTTTATTTAATTTTTAGAAAAGTAGTCAGTAATAAAGAGAAATGGTTTTGCTATCAGTATAAACATTTTTGAATATTATTCAGCTAGACCAGCCAAATATGGTCAAAATATGAATTCAGTGTAAAATGAGTAAATTATATTTAGCAGACATTACATTTAGTTAAACCTTTATGCCATCAGGAGGTAGAAAAGGTCTGGGAATCATCCAGCGCAAATGTTTAAATGAGGAAGCAAGTATATCATTTGTAAAATGTCTACATCGTTTATGTGTGTTGGTGTGATAGACACAGGGCACCATCTACTGATATAGATGATGTACTGCAGCAGTACTTCAAGGACAAATACTGTAAAATCCTCTCCAGATTAAAGTGATTCATCAATGAAGGCAATAAAATCTTACTTTATATTTTTAGTGTTTCAATTGAATCGTATAGGATTTTTGGCTGGTGTAAAATGGAAGAAATCTGATAGTCTTCGACTGAAAAAGGCCCCAGTCAAATCTTAGTATCAGAACATCATCGACGGTTATGTTTTTCTTTAGCAACTTAAGATATAAATGTAAAAAAATGTCATTGTAACCATCTTTGTCTTTAATGAGTATAAATCAATAGTACATTTTCATTGGTTATCAGGTAGACATTCAATGAATGTGTGCGCTCACATTTGTGCGAATGTAATGACGATTTCTTTCTCGTGGACAGTGAAGAGGTGAGAGGAGAGGAGTCTGACACACTTTATTTAGAGTGTTTGTATCGATTAGACTCCGTAGGAACAGCTCAGTGAAAATGTCAAAGCACAGCATTTAGATAAAGCTGTTCTTTCTTACACTGATGTTATGCACGCTGAGCTTTTAAAGCGTGATCGCAGCGTGGATCTGTCAGCACAAGACATCTGAGTTTAGAGGCCAAGAAGAGTTTGAATCCGTTCATATAAAAATGCAAAACCGAAAGTCTGGAAGTCTAAAGTGTCACGTGATTTTTCAGAAATCATTATAATATGCTGATTTTGTATGCAGGAAACATTTCTTATGGTTATCTATGTAGCAACTTAGTATTTTTGTAGAACCCATGATACATTATTGCAGGATTCTTTAATAATTTAAAAAAAAAGTTTTGTAACAATGTGGTCTTGTCAGTTTTTAGCAGTTTATATTTTCTTTCAGAAAAATATTAATATAATTATTTCATATTTTTTTATTTTAGTTATATATTGCTTTTCCGTTGATTGAACTGTGACTATAGTGATTAGTCAGGTCCTCCTGCTGTGTGAGTGTTGTGTGCTGTCTTTCACCTGAGAGAGGACTCTAAAGCGCTTCAGTTTATTGTTGGCTTGCAGCAGCATTTGTGATGTTTTCGCTTTGTCAGAACATCTCTTTGTGTCAGCTTTAAGCTATTTTTTTATTTGTTATATCTTGTTTCTTCTGAGTCAAATGTCATTCTCTTTGAATCTCGGGTATTCATTTAAACCAGAAGACATTGTTAGGGCTCTGTTTTGTAAACTGATTATTTTATTCCAGCTGTGAGATGAAGAGATTTTGCTCTTTACAGATAGGAGAATGAAAATTGTAATGTTGTGAAGGAAAAGGGATGTGAGACACGGATCCTATTTATTTTTATAGCAAAATAGAGTTTCCTCTTTTTTTTTTTTTTTAATAACTTGCAACCTCGAAAACTTGATTAATCATGATATGAGTGAGCCTTTTAGAATCAAACTTTTCGATCGCTGATACAAACACAATTCTTTTTCTTTTTTTCCCCCTCCATTTCTGTCTCTCTGAAACTCACAAACCCACACACAGTCGTTCCTCCTCCGCTGGTTTGGAGGATGGCTTCTGGTTATCAGTTGGAAGGCAGGCACAGAGAGACCGGTGTGTGTGGCATTTGCATGACAGGCCAGGGGTCGATAGCATTACAAGGCGTGTGTGTATGGCCGCACATCCGTGTAAGTGAGTGTGTGTGTGTGTGTGTGCCTTTTGGCTGCCACTTTCCTGTCTGCATTTTGAATTACAAAAGCAAGGAGCTGGCATGAAAATAGAAAAATGTTTATCTGTTAACCTCTCTCGGCCTTACAGTATACACACTTCTTACTGAACTGAATAAGACAGAAGAGTAAGCGGTCTGCAGCTGAGACCAGAAATGGGTCAGGCGATCCTTTATAGCATTTCTTTGCATCTTTTCATTTATTGAATAGTTTTGCGTGGAACAAACACATGAAAATAGATGAAGTTATCAGGTGTGTTGACATGGCGTTACTGCACACTCTATAAAGGTCAGGAAAAGAGGTTTCACAGCAGTGTAAAAGAAGAACCATTTTGAGTTTCCCCAAAGAGCCTTTCAGTGGACAGCTATTAAAATAGCAGCATTTTTCATAGTCTAAAGACATTTCCATAATCAAAAAAAATCCAGTAGAAAGGTTAGCATGGAAGCTAAATGTAGTTCATGCAACCATCAGTGTTATTCAAGAACCTGCTTTTAAGATTGCACAGATAACCTTGGTAATATTATTTTAGTATATGAGCAACTCTCACTGTAAACTAGCTGCATTAGCATGCCTGTTATTAACATATTGGCTGTTTATTGGTACTAGTACTCAAAGCGTAAGACTAATTGCTCCATTTCTAATAATTTTTTGCTTAAAAAAATGGTTCAGCCTATTTAATGGAGGTTTATTCTAAGTAGAATAAAGCGGAAGGGTTTTGTACACAGATGTGAGGCAAATGCACAGTTAGACAATGTTAAAACAGCATTTACCTTATCAAACGCTTTATTCCTTAACATCAGTGAATGCCTGCTAATGTCACCACGTTTAGCAAGTGAACATCATCGGACTATCACATACATTGGGCATGTGCAGTAGCACAGTGTAAAGCTACCGTTTGTAAAGCACATCACCTGGCAAAGGCTCAGCTGAGCTACAGCAGCTCTGTCATGTCAATCAGTACACGTCTTGTTTTCCGTCCCTTGTGCAGAGAAGCAACAATCAACATTGGACCATGATACGTTGTCGCCTGTGATTGTGGTACCGCGTTTATTCATTTAGGCCACATCTGTATGATATTAAAAATGTCTGCACAGATAAACCCACACTAGATGTGCATTTTGTATCCATTTTGACAGTGCATGTCAGGTCATGGCATGTCACGCTTTTATATATGCTGCTGCACGTTGAATATCGAGGTTATATGTCATGATGCACTACATGTGTATATACAGTACAATCAAAAATTATTCAGTGGGTGCAGGGTACTATATTTATTTTTAAAAGTGAGAATAGTAAAATAAAGTAAATTGTAGACGTATTTAAAAAAACAAATTCATACAGTAGACTACCAGTAAAATTGATAAACATTTGGCCAACCATGTTTTGCTTAAGTGTTTTTTATTTATTTAATTGCTAATGCAACACCACAGACTGAACAAAATAAAGCATTGCTTAGTAATCAGTTAACCTAAATTATATTATTGTGTACATTTATATAATTGTATAAAATATAATACTTAAATGTAACAGTTCTCGTCATATTTATGACCATTTTAAGAATATGCTGCTGTGATAATGTGAGAAATGTCGAAGAGTGTCATGAATATATTTTGGTTTGACTGTATATGGAGCCCGGTTTTATGAAGCAGCGTATACATAATATACCAAATAAAAACAAAAACTTGCATTTGATTCACATGCATATATGCATCTAACCCACAACCTTAATTTTACCCATTGTGTAGCATAAACATGCCAAAGTCAGCTTTTGCTAATAAATACCACATTTTTGTTTTTATTTGGATTACTATTTATACACACTTTCATGAGGTCAGATAGATAGATCTCTTTTCCCCTCCAGGCGTATTGTATGTAAATTTTATTGTAGTCTGGGTTATCTAATGTCTAATGTGATTTTGTTGGAACATCATACATTGAATATAACTCTGGATGAAAATAGTGAATGCCTTTAAATGATTTCTCTTTACCCCACTCCTTTCCTGTCGTTCTAGGGGGTTCTCTGGAGTTTTCTATTACGTATGCAAAATGCACCCCAAATCCCACTCTCTCCCTAATCCACCAAGCACACAAAGACTGTTTACACTGTGTGTGCATGTTTGAATTCATGATTACACTGGAAACAGTTTGAATTTGATGTGGGTTTAAGGATTAAGGTTGTGTCCGCCTGTAGCCAAGGTGTGAAGTACCGTTGCCAGGATGCAGCGTGCGTGCGTCGTGTAAATCTGTGTGTTTTATTTGGAGGACTGTTTTCTTTGAGGAGGGAAGGAGGTGGTGTCTCTTAAAACATTGGATGAGAAAATAATCAACAGTACAGTAATAAAATGAGAAATATTCTGAAACGCGTGAAGCAATACTGTATAAAGCACTCATCTTTGTAAATCAGCGCTCTCCAAAAGCAACACCAGCGGATGAGCTTTGGAGAGAGGCAGTGTCTTGTTTGGCCTCCCTGGAGCACATTATGTTCTCATGGAGGCCCCGAGCATGGTGTGAATACGAGGAGAAACTGTCGAGAAGTCATGTGAGAGCGCCTCCGGCAGAGCGCTGTGATTGGCTTATTACTCTATGCAGCAATGCCCACCTGAATGGGTCAAACATATACGTTTAGTTTTGGATGCTAGTTAATAGGCTAAGACGAATGCTGTTCAATTAACCCAGAAGTCGGATTAAATCAAAATATTGCACTAAATGTTCTTTTTACCAAAATAATCACATTTATCTGATCTAAGGTCATTTTCAATTAAATATTTTGAACTGAAAAAGATTGTGCAACGCACAATTATATGTGACTACCAATGCTTTTTTTGCACAAGGTCATATGAATGCGTGTGTGTGTGTGTGTGTGTGTGAGAGAAAATATGCTCTGTGACTCTTGGTCCTGAAACACAAACATATCAGAGGCCACCCTCTGCCCGATAATCCTTTCAGATAGAGGTGATACACACACACTAAAGAGAGGTAATTAATAGTGCCACAGAGCAGCTCTTATGCACAGAGGATCGGATGAAGGAGAGGGTCGCTCTGTGCGTCTTTTTTTTTTTTTGTTCCCCCCTGTCAGTCTTCCTCCCTTTTCCGCGACATTCGAGCACGAGTGTGATAACAGGAGCTCAAGGTCAGGAAGGGGGGCACAGCGGATGTGTGATAGAGGGAGGGTCTTCTTACACACCAATTTGCATGAGATATCAGCAAGAATGAAAGTGTAGAGAAAGAAAAATAGAGCCGATAGGCAGTGAAGGTACAGTAAACACGAAGAAAGAGACAGAGGTTAAAGGACGAACAGACAAATAAACAACAGAATGACTCTTGAGTTGGTTTAGAAAAATGGAACATTAGAAATACAGAAAGGGAAAGGCCTCCGAGGAAAACATGAGTGCTACAGTAGTTACGTGATTGTTGTAGTACGTGGTTGTCAGTGGTTTTTAACACATTGATGTGTAGTTGTTAGTGGGAACGGAGAACCGGATCTTCTCTTAACTGTCCTTATGTGTCTGCATTCTTCCAAAGATGTGGATGGAACATCATACTAAAATACTTAGACAGCAAGTCCTGAGTCTGCAAGAAAAATGAGCGGTTTTAGCTTAGTTGTAATTTCAGTCGGAATTGAAAATGATAGAACTGAGAAATAATACAAAAATAAGAAGCATATCTTTATTTTGAGTCAACCGCTGCTACCAGTACGGCCTAGGTGACTCGCATGAGCCGAATCTTTTATGAATCATTTGTAAAGACTGTTACAACCGTGATTCACTCACTAAACCAGCAGGAGATGATTATGACTCGCATGTACCATAAGTCACCATTCTTTCTTGCCTAAAGCAAAATTATAGAGAACTGTGTACTATTATGTTTGCATAAGGCTGAATTATTGATTCTATTTTTTTCCTTTTAAGTATTGCATGCAGATGATATATAAATGTAAATAAATTGAGGCTCACTTTATATTAGGTGGCCTTAACTATTATGAACTTGTATTAATCAGCGATACAATACACTTATTGTGTACATAAATGCTTTTACATTGTACTCATATTTAAAAAAAAAGTATTTTGTAATTAATTTCTGTAATTACATTTTATAATTGCACTGTTGACCCGTCTACCCTACCCATACCACAAAACCTGTCTCTAGCCTTACCGCATCCTACTTCAGCAGCAGCAAAGTATTTTGCAGTACATTATGAACACAATAAATACATTGTACTCATTTTTAATGCTAGTACATAGATAAGCCACCTAATATAAAGTTGAACCATAAATTCTAAGGGTAGTTTCTAGATGATTGCTCAGTCGCCAAGTCAAAAGAGCATACAAGTAACACTATGATATTCAAGTTCTCAGATATGGCTGCTTTAGTGGATTTTTTCACATTTTAGCATCCACCAAGCAATCAATTTAAGTAATGGCTTATCTCTCCTGTAATTTCTTCCATAGTTGCACAGAAGTTCAATACACTTCAAATCAGTAACCTCTGTATTAACATGATTAGCAAGTGTAACTAAGCGACCAACAGCGGATGGCAAACCTTAGATCGAGTTTGGGGTCTAGCAAAAAATTGAGTGAGTGAGTGACGGTGAGAGAGAGAGAGAGAGAGAGAGAAGGGTGGGCGTCTGGGGGTAACGGTGGTGTCTTTGTGATGGAGATGGAGCAGTCTCCAGCGCTGAGCTGATAATGACCAACGGTTCTAATAGCATTCACCCTCCACCCTTTAACCACTCAAGCGGAAAGCGGACAGAAAGAAAAGAGAGTGTGTGGAACGGAGGAAGATATGTTTAAAATATGACGAGGTGGGACGCGTGTGTCCCGGCTTATTGAAAAGCGCGTATACGAGTGTGTGTGTATGTCGACGCCCCCTTGAGGACACATTAAAAGACAATATGTGTGTAGTTTTTCGCCACGCACACGCGCGAACACGCTCGCACCAGTCGGCTTACCCTCTTTATCGTGCTGTATTTACGGAGGCGATGGAGCGTGAAAGCGCCTTTGGGCTCCCGGGACCAGATGGAGAAACACACACACACATACACACACTCCAAAGCGGCCTTATCACCAGCGCATTACTGGGATTTATTGATACCCTCGGTAATCACTCCCTTATATCACCTCAAAGAAAAGAAAAATATACAGATTATATGAATGTCTGAGAGAAAGAGTGGGAGGAGGAGACAGAGCGGATGATGGGAGAAAGAGAGTGTGAATGGGGTCATCATTCACTAGCGAGATGGGAAATGTAAGTGAGGTTTATAATAACAGACCAGAGTGAAAGGAATTGAGTGAAGTCGAGGAATATAACGCAGGTAGTCAGTTGGCTGACATGCGCGCGCACAAAGGGCACAGCCGAGGGACCGAGGTGCATTCACACACTTGACACGAGCGGAGTTGTATTCTTGTGTGTGTTTAGAGTGTTCTGGAGCTGGTTGCGCCCGGATTCTTGTCACCCTAATTGGAGGTTTCTTGACCTTACTGCTTTAACTTGTCACACAGTAGATGCCTCTGCTACAAATGGGCATAGCGGCCTTTACTGTTGCTAGCATAGCCTGCTACACGATGTTTGGTATAATGTCAAAGCTGCTCTTTTTTTCTTACATTTTTGGTTTGACTGTAAATGACAGAATGGACATTTCGTCCTTACTACACGCGATGCGGTATAAAAGGTACCTTTTCGATGTGAAACCCGAGTTTTTGCTCTAATTAGTCTTTCTATTTCCACGCTGTCGCGGCTGGAATAATCTCAGGTGATTATCTGCTTTATTCAAGGTTAAAAATGTCCAATATGATTCATATTGGTTTGCCTTTATAGCCATATTGAAAGCAACAACAGACAGTTTACCTCAGATCTTGAAAATAAGAAGATATCCGTTAAAACTCACTGCGAACCAAAGAGTGTATTCCACAATACACAACACTAAGCTTGTACATTTAATGATGTTAAAAAGCTAATATTTATTAAGTAGATTATAAATGCATTCATTTCGTTGCGAGAGCACTGCACTTCCAGAGAGAGCCCGCCCATGCACGCTTCTGATTGGCTGTTATATTTGATTGAAGAAGTTGGGAATCAGTCTCCTATCTTTTTGTTTCTTTGTAGACCACTAAGGGACCTCTCTGCAAAGCCAGTGATCCAGAGGCCTCCAGGAAACCTGCTTACTGTTATAACTGCTCTATGAAAGGACACTTCGGCCATGTAAGTGGATCAGCCTCGTCTCGGGGGCAGCGGAGCTGCTTGCTTTCCACAACGCATAACAACCACAACAATGAAACAGAAAAATATTTTAAATACCATATTTCCACACACACACACACACACACACACAGGAAAAAAACTGCTTTATTTCTCATGCTGAAAACAAATAGTACAAAATTTAGGAAAAACTGTATTGTTTTAATGTTTTAGGTCTGTTCTTATTCTCAGTTTACTTTTGCCTTTATTTCATGTTAAAATACGTAAAATACTAAATGAAGAACAGCTATAAAAACCTCCGTTCAAAAGGTTGATTTTTTTATTAATGTTGTATATTCAGCAAGGATTCTTGAGGTTTACAGTAAAGAATTTTACGTTGTTCTAAAATCTATTTTAAAACAAAATGCTGTTTTTTTAAAAAAAAAAAAGCTATTAAAAAAAAAAATAAAAAAATATTTACACAAAACATTAAACAGAACAACTTATTGTTCAGCATATTGTTCAGTTATCCAGTATATGATTTCTGAAGGATCATTGAACTGGAGGAATGAATATAAAATTTGAATATAAGCATTCAAATGGAAAATAGTGAATATGTTTTCACAGTATTACTGTTTTTACTGTATTTTGGAAATATATGCAGCATTGGAAGGATAAGAGAGATTGTGATAGATGGATGTACCTTCACTGATGCCCATGATTTGAGAAGTTAAAGTGTGTGTTTTCTGCAGGAATGCACCGGAGGAGAATGTACAGCGGGGCGTATCCCACCCTGCCATTTATTTCCCGTTCACGACACGAAGGATCACTTCCATTTCCGGGAAATTGAATCGAAAAAGCAGGCCAGAGGTTTGTTAAGGCTGCTTCTGATAAGTTGAATTGCTAAAAGTTGATCATACTTGAGACTTAAAGATGTAATAATGTGTGTCTCTTTCAGAACTTGAGCGAGCCGGATTGCTTTCACCTGACAGAGCGTCGTTATTACACCCCCAACCTCGAAAAAGAAACAAAAAACCAGCCACAAACAGTCTCCATACCCATACAGCGCTCACAGCAACAACCAGTACACACCGAAAAGACGCATTGCACACACACCCAAACACACACACTTCAACGTCCAGAAGAACCACGGCAAACACACCCCTAAGTTTAATGAAGCCAAAAAGAAGAAAAAAGTAAAAAGCAAAACACAATCTGAAGTCATTGTTATAGATGAAGATGCAGACTTTCCTAGAGGTTGCAAAAAGAGCCTTCACAAGACAAGAGATGTTTCATCAGCCAACGTGAAGCCGAAGAAGTTCTTCGGAAAGGAAAAGAACAATAAAAAGGACAAAATAACAAAAAAGAAGGAGAGGAAATGGCAAAAGAGAGAACGGAAAGCTGCTAAAGATTCTTCCATGTATCCCTCTGATGAAAACCTTTTTCTGATTAAGCAAAGAAAGGTAAAAGGTAGGAAAAACATTTAAAAGGGATGTCAAGCGATTCATATGAGAGTGAATGAATCGTCAGGTGGTTCACCTTCTACTTGTGATTGCTTTCGGTCCGTTCTCTTCCAATTCACATGGTTTTGAATACAGTATTACGCCTTTTTAAGTTGCTCTTTAAAGACAAATTCTACTCAAATCAGACCCTCTCACCCAAATTCTGTCAATTTCTCAGTGCTTGGCTTTTATTCATATACTAATTTGACATCAAAAAGTGCAAAATTTTGGGAAAGATTTAATGTTTAGCAAATTCAGGTATTTTAAAAGCAGGTGTTGAGCTTGTACATGGCCACTTGATAGATTTTTCTATTTTATGTACATGCTGACTTCTGTAACATTGTGATTAAATTAAAGTCTGTTTGTATTGATAGATCCTGATTCGTCTTTTCACTTTTTTTATGAATATTTTTGCTTTATTTTAAGGTAAATATATAAAACCCCAGCTTTATATGCAAAAACTGATACTTTTGTAAAAAGCTTGAACTCTAAGCTCTGTGGCACAATAACAGCATTCCTCTGTTCATTTTAGCATCCCACCAGCAAAACCAATGGCATGGCTTTGGGGGTGGAGCTATCAGTTTTGCCAGCCAATGGCATTTGTGGGAGTGGAAACCAGTTTAAAAAGATTGTTTGCAATTTTGGTTAAAAACCCCAAAAACATTAATTCTGTCCTTGTCTCTTTTGTTTTCCTGACAGGATGCGCATTAATAATATTTTGATACTTGATGAGAGCGTCATGCAATCATGAAACTCCACTGCTTTTCCACAGAGATGCTGCTTTTGGCTTTGTTTAGAACTGAGTTTGTTGGCGTATCAAAATAGAGATTGAGATGATATGAGCTGCTTTTTATTGATCTCACAGCCATGCACTTGATTTCAAGTGTTTAGTTCTGTTGAACCAAAACCTATACCTTCAGACAAAAATATGTGCTCCTCCTTTCTCTTCTTTCCCGTGATTATCTTCTTGAGCTCCAGGTGTTGTGTTTAGGCCTTTAAAGTAATGACAGACAGCAAACAGCTGCTTAAGTGGTCAAAGCGTTGCCATTACCTTTGCTTTCTCTATTTTTCACTTTTTAAGATCCATTATTGCTGTATTCCATACCATCTCTCTTTTTGCTTTCATGGGTTGTGTTTTTGCTAAGAACAATATTTGAGCTCTAAAAAAAGATTTGTTCAGTTGTCCTGTGAGTGTGTGTGATGTTGTTCTGCTCAGCAGGGCCGTCCTTGTGTGTGTGTGTGGACATTTATGTGAAAGTGTGTGCCATCAGGCTTTTATAGCTTGAAACGTTTTTTCAACAGCAAAAGAGATTATACTTTTTTAAGCCAAATGTAAATCCAACACCAAACATGGCAGTCCAGCCCACATGCAGAAGAAAAATCTGTTTTGTTTTGTTTTTTTTCACGATTTGCAGACAGTATGTAAACTCCGTGGTCCCCCAGGGCTTGGCTGAGATGTGTAAGAGAGATACAGTAAGATGTGAAGGAAGGAACATGCAGTCGAGTCACACACGATCACTCACGCTGATTTACTCTGACTAATTCCTTAGAAGTGATTAATCAGGATTTTTACTGGTATAGTTGGCCACAACACATTCCCAGCACTTTGACTCAACATGCAGTCCTCAAAACATTTACAGTCATCCTCTGAAGTGTAATGAATGAACAATACTCATCACCATTTCACTTTCAAGGACAGTATTTGCCTGTAAAATCTGTTTTATGTCAAGCTGGTAAGTACTCTTTCTAGTTTCCTCTTAAAGCTAAATTTGCTTGCCGGTCTGAATCTTGCCTCCACCACTGTGGTCCATTTCTGTATGTGACATGACTTTTTCATTAGTTTAGTTCTCGGTGCAGCCCAAATAGAGCTTAATAAAATCTATATATAAATGGGCACATGCTAAAAAAGCATAATATATCTATGAATCTAGCTTTAAACCCTGTGAAAGTAATAAAATAATGTTAAAGTTAAAATGGGAAGAGTTTGTGGTTACAGTCAAAAGTGTTTTTTTTTTTTTATACTGTGCTTTTATGGTCCCTGCATGTGTGCTGATTGCTTGCCAGAAAATGTCATTCAGTTCTAAGCATGGCCAAGTTTATGGAAACCATGACAGAGATGGAGTATGATTTTTCTTTCTTTTTTTTTTTAAAGAAAAGAACAAATGTAATCGAGTTCCCCAAACATTTCTATAGCAGTGTTTTTTTTTGGGGTATTTATTATAGCATTCATTAATATTTTAAATGAGCTTTTATTATTTAATATTTTTATTTCTAGTAAGCTGTCATTTTTTGCCATTTTTAATTAATTATTTAATATATTATTTTAATTTTAGTAATTTTAGCATCTAATTTAACATATATCAATTTCAAAAACATAAATGAAATTAAATAACATTCTTAATACTTTTAGTTAAAATAAGTTTGGCCTGAAATCACAAATTATCCAATTATAAATGCTGATCATAATTATTGTTTTAATCTCATTCCTGAGAAAGACATAAATGTGGCATAAATTGAATTGAATTGATTTAATTGTTTTTCATTTTTGAAATGAAAAAAAAAATGATGGTAGCACAAAGCCTTTATTGCATCAGTCTTAAATTGCATTGATCATGTCAAATTTTTATTTTAGAAAAGGAAGGCTTGGTTGTTTTATCGGCCTCCGTAGCATGACGTTGAATTTGTTGGTATTCATTTTTTTATTCAGTTCTTCGACCTACTAATGACCCCAAAAAATAATTTACTCTGGTGTTATTTAATCACTAGAATCACTTTCTTGGGATCTTTGGCTCACACACATTTTGCTGGTATTTTTATTAGCTGTTAAGACTCTCATTCTAACGGCACCCATTCGCTGAAAGAGGATCCATTGGTGAGCAAATGATGTAACGCTAAAATTCTTCAAATCCTTTCAGATGAAGAAACAAACGCATCTCTTCTGTACATGTTGCACGGCCAAAGGGTGGGTAAAAAAATATTTTTAGATAAACAATTCCTTTACAGATATTTGAGGTTAGAACGTTTTCGGATATTTTTTGTACCACAAATACTGTGTATCCCAACATCCTTCTACTATTTGAAACTGCATTTTGCATATGAAAGTATGAATATTTGTACAGTGGGAGAGAGACGAGTTACAAGGTTCCCACGGCCATGGAAAACTTGAAAATAACATACTCCAATTTTGATTTCTGGGCCTGGATATATCATGGAAGGTTTAACAGTGCTACACTGCATTTTTTGTCTATTTCTGCTCATCTCTCAAGTATTTCATCAGTTAGACATTAGTGCTTGTGTATAGTAAACTTGCCCTCAAGCTAATGTGATAACATCAGTCTCGTCTGTCTGTTCATGGTTTTATTGGAGATATTTGCATACTAATTTGTACTCTAATAATTCTTTTTAATCTGCCTAAAACCTTGAACTTTTAATCACTTGCTCATGTCATAACACAGGTTGTGATCTCTTGACAATGTCGTATTCGTATTTTGCAATTGCATCCTCTCGCTATAGTGTCACTTCAACTTTAGCGAAAAGATTTGGGGTTGTTTGATTTAGTACACTTGGGAGACATCCACCGCTATTATGTTATTTACTGTCCATACTAATCCACAGTGGGCATGCTGAATGCAGGGCTCAGAGCTGTTATTAAGTATGCTTATTACTGACATTCCTCTCCAAATCCCCATACTTTTGAACGGGTCTCTGTCGAGTTTTCAGTCCGTTTCAGTCTTAAAAACTGTTTACGAAGACTATCAGGGCCTTGTCAGGGCATTTAATGTGACTCAGATATTTCCTCCAAGCAGTCACACAATAGATTTCTGTCTGTGTACCTTCCAGAAAAATAGCTAATGCGACTAGCGCCTACGTAGCACACTGTCTGCAAGCATACACATGAACGGATACATGTCATCTAAATCATTGCTCTACAACAGGTGTGTAGTCGACAGTGTGTGGATTGGGAATGTGTCCATTTTATGCTTGTAAATCAGAGCAAAGCCTCTCTATACCCCTTCTTCCTCCTCGTACAGCGCTTCATACTGTAGCTTCCAAGCAAAACTGATTTTTCACAGAGTGCTCTTGTTGCAGATCACAACAAACAAAGTCAGTGGTGGTATATAATCCACTCTCCTTCGCCTTTTTTTTTGTTCAAACTTCAGACAGACTCAAAGTCTTCCTGTAACTCAATATCAGATAGTCTTCCATCCCAACCAAACTTTGGCTTGAGTTGACTGTTACGACCCCAAAATGGTCTAGAGAACACAAAACCCAACAAATACAGATATTAATCCACATTTCCCTTGTAAAAAAAGAAGTCCACTTAGCGGTTCCCCCAGAGTGAGTTTTTTAGGCGACCTTCATTTGAGAACTTTTCCCCTCACTGTTTCCATGGCGACGCATCATGCTTGTCACGTGACACACCGCGATCACAACAGATGGCTGGCTTTTATTTATTTATTTTTTATTTAAAATGTTCACTAGCTTGCCTACCATGTCATGAACAATCTGATATTTCGATTCACAAATATGCGTATGTGTAATAGGTGTGTTTTGTCGTTTAAACACCTTTATAAATGATACTGATCGTGATCGGTAACGTGAGATGGGCGCCGCCATGTTTGTTCGCGCCGCGGTCCTGTCAGTCGATTTTACAGCACACAAATTCATCAATTTCTCCCAAAATACGTGATACTAAGTGGCCGGTAAAGTGGATGAAGAGTAGAGTGAACGTTATAATTACGCATACACTATGTGTATCTGATATAAATAAAACACGTCAGCAAATTAAATTTGAATGTATTGTTATTGTTGCTTCAACACGCATCTATGTGTATTTTACCAGCTCTAAATATATTGTTTTACTAGTACGTATGTTTGAAACCTAAAATATGCATTATGTGGTTAAAACGCTATCACCAATACTATAACGTGACAAGTACAGGACACGTCTCTCTGGTTCAGCGCCAACAAACGCGGAAATCTCAGTTTGAATTTTTATGCGTGAAGCCACCGAACGTTCTAAATCCCATATGTGGGACCGTACCTCAGGTTAACACACTTTGTATTAACATCTAATTAAACAAATCGCTTTAAAGACGTGCACTTATTTTAAGTGTTGACTAGCCTACTAAAACTAGCCTACATTGAACAAGCCACAACACTACGAATTTAGAACAGCATAATGGAAACAAGCCACAACAGAACAAAATGAGATTTCGTCATGTTGTGCACTATTGGGACACCGTACGACTTTGCATTTAATATACACTACATGTATAATTACAAGGAACATGCATGAAGGTATTCCAAAACACTGCATTCAGTTCACTTATAAGTATATTCTTCAGTTTATGATATATCTATAGTTTTTTTTTTTTTAATTATATGCTATACTGGTACTTTTTTAAACAGATTCCCACTAAGAAAAAGCCAAATCGCCATGACCCCAATCTTTTTGCGTGTTTGAGTGACAGTCGCAATCTAAAAATTTGAGCCAGGTTTCATGTTATTAAACCATAAAAAACAAAGATTTCATCTGATACAACTGTCCCTTCGTCATCTTCTTGGTCCCTGTCCTTTACCTCTAAACTCGACTCACCTGTGTCCTTACTTTTCCATTCTGTAATTAGATTTTTATGTAAACAATATTGTGTGTGTGTTAACATCCTGAATGAATCATACTGAGTGCTTGAGTCTCCTAAATAAGTGCATGGTTAATCTGTGCGGCATGAGAACATCCTTGTAAGGATTTTTGCTGAAACATCGAATAAATTGGAACATGTGTGAAAACAGGTGAATAGAGTTTAAAGAGAATGTGTCTTTCTTTGGAGAGCTTAAGTGATGCTCTGGGTTTGTACGTTAACGGGATCGGTTTGGATGTGTTTGCGAAGAAGAAAAACTGTAAGACGCTTGCGTTATTGACCTGGAATAAAGAAACACAAAACCACTGCCACAAGAAACATTCTTTGCACGTCTGTCCGAGCTCCAGTAGTTTATGTCCATGAAAATATTTTCTGTGAACAAAATCAGCGCAGTTCTGAACATCCTCTCTGTTTTTCCTTCAGGACTGATGTCTTGATATTCTCTTTTACCGTTTGACGAGGTGAAGATCATGTGACCTTCAGAAGGTGTGCGGGTCATAGAAAAACACACACACACCATCTGGACACAAGTGACATACACCCTCATTACTACAAAATTACACACCGCAAGACACACTCAAGTATGCAAAGAGAAGCCTGGGGACTGCAGTACAGAATGGGCCTGTTTTACATTTGTTTTTCTGTTCTAGTAGGTTTTAGAGGGAGAGAGAGATTTTTTTTGCTCTAATTCTCTGATTTAGTTCTGGTTTGGTCGGAATAAGCCTCTCTGAGTGCTAGAAAGAAAGATAGAGAGACTGTGTCTGTCCATCAGAAAGTGATTGTAATTCTAAGCATTTTACAGCTTCTCTCACAGAGAGATTTCTTGGAAGGAATTCTTGCTGCTTATGAAAGAACAAAAAATGGGGTGAGTGGAAAGAGAAAAGAGAAAGTGAAAAAAGGAAAGAGAGGAGAGGGAGGAGATGTGTGCCAGTGTGTATATGACTCGCTGTCTGGGGGTGAGAGAGAGACACACACACACACACACACACACACACACACACACTCACGCACACTTAAATACCAAAGAGAGAAACCCCCTTTCACTAAAACATTCTCTCACACAAGCACACATCTCCATTCACAGACGGCACCACTGCTGTACTTCTTATTAGGACTGGACATACGCACATTTTACACACATATTAAACTTTATCTTATTGTGCTCATGGCTTGTGGGATGCAGCTGCTGACCTGGAGCGGACACCACTGGAGACTCATCCAGCATTTCCTCCCGATGACCCTCCTGCTCTCCCTCCTGTGCCCACCCACAGAGCCCGTTCCTGGGACAACGGCTCCAGCAGCAGCCCTGGAGAGGTAAGAACCGCAGACAAAGACAAATGATACCAGCTGGCAGAACTAGAATGCATACTAATGACTCCAGGCAAACCATGCTTACCCGGAACAATTCTATAGCATGTTGCAGTGCTACGTAATTAGCACTATAAACAAAAAATAAAAAGCATTCAGTATCTGTTGCTATAACGGTCTATAGAAATATACATCATAAAGTAAAATATAGAAATGCCCAGAAATTTATTTCCAGACTGTATGCACTGCAGCATTTAAAAATCATAAAAAAATTTTTTATTAATGTAAATGTAATGTAACAAATAGGGAGTACTCATTATACAAGAAACATGCAAAATGTATTATTAAAGCGAGAAATGTATTGCACTGTAAAACTACTTAATATTTCTTTAAGTCATACCCTACTGAGTCATAATTGCGAGAATGTCATGCGAGCAGATTAATCATTCTGAGTCTAGCGTAGTAAACACTGCAGGACATATTGATGGGTGTTGTAAAAATCAGCTGGGGGATAAACCACCGCTGCAGACGTATGTGTGTGGGGCTCCGAGGTCGGGTTTTGTCTGCATTGTCGGGACCACATGCCCCTACAGGAATAGTAAAACCCGAAATCACATCCATTGCGGGGATCAGCCAAAGGTCCCCATGAGGAAAATGGCTTAATAAACATACTAAATAACATTGTAAAAAATGCGGAAAGGTTTATGTGAGGTTTAGGGGATAGAAAACATCATGAACTTGAAAAAAAAAACAAAGGAAGTCATTGGAAAGTCCCAACCATGATAGAAAAACAAACACGTTTATGTGTACGCGTGTGTGTGTTGGTGTTAGGACGCAGAATTTTTCCAGTCTGCCTAGTGTGATATTCTTAAAACTAAATCTGTTTCATATTGTAAGTCTGACAAACTGAGAGACAAGGTGTGTGTGTTTGAATAGTCTTAATCAATTCCAGTTCTTAAAGATTTCTTTGAACTAACAATAGAAACAGTGGTTTACAGATGGAAATTTGCATTTGATAGCTTGCAGTGTGAGTTTGAATCATGAAACAACCTGGCCCCTGTCTGACCAGAAACTATGTGTGTGTTTCTCATTACGGTGTTATGCTAAAGAGGAGCGATGATGCTGTGAATGAGAAAGGCTTGAGGAAATGGCTTACAATTCATTTGATTATAGTAGCATTGTTTCCAAATCTATGAATCTCAAACACAAACAATCTCTCTCCTCATCGATCAGTTCATGCCTTTCTTTATGTATTTTTCGGCATGTGTGGATAAGTGCTGATTTACATACAGTTTTAATGAAATATGAAGTATATGTGCTTTCAATATTTCATTTTAACATAAATAATTACAAGCATTTTTTTTTAAAATACAGACATATATATATATAGAGAGAGAAGACAGTAGTGTCCTATTGAAAAGCTACACGTGTTTGCCTTTCCTGATTAACTCTTGCCAGATAAGGCAGCCAATGTTGATTAATTTTCTCCAATCGAATCATCTTAGCCGTTCGGTTTTGATTTTAATCTTTGTATTAATAAGATCTCAAGCAAACACATCTGCCCAGACAACCTCCCATTTGAATTGGTGAAATCTTTGTTTTGGTCTGTGTGGTGAAAGAGTCATTACTCAGGATTGAATCTGCTCTGGAGGTAAAGTCGTGTGTGTGTGTGTGTGTGTGTGTGTGTGTGTGTGTGTGTGTGTGTGTGTGTGTTGTTATCCCGCAGGGCTGTGAGGGTTTCCAGGTGGATGTTTGTGGTGTGTGTGCAGGAGATGGGAGCACATGTGAGTTGTTCAGCGGGACACTCTTTCTTTCTGTGCTCTCTGTTGGCTACCACAAGATCCTGGACATCCCCTCTGGAGCTCAACGAATCAAAATACAGGAAACGCATGAAGACCAGGAACTATTTGGGTAATTGAACTGAATTCCTGCTAGCTCTTCTTTTTAATTTACTTCAGGATCATTATCGTGGCACGTTCCGCAAATAAATACAATTTAGTGTCCCATTAAGCATTAAAGATAAAATCATAAAAAAAAATACCCTACCGTAAAACAAACAAATAAAGAAAAAACACTTTACAAATAATATTATCACAATGCAAAATAACTATTGCTTAAGTCTTTAGTATCATATGATCGTCCAGAAATCATTTTAATAGGCTGATTCTTAAAAAAAAACATGGTTTATTATGTTTATTATAATGTAATCTTTTTCAACATTAGAAATGTCTTATAAATTAAGTGCATCCTTGCAGATTAAAAGTATTAATAAAAAAAAAAAAGACCAGTCCCGAGTTTTTGATCAGTAGTGTGCTTAATTGAAAATTGAAAAATATAATTATAAATTAACAATTGGTTTCCTTTCAGCTTGAACTAAATCTGTCATTTCTGAAAAATCTGAATATGTTGGAAGAAAAATAAATATATAAAATGTAATCTAAGAAACGGCTCTGAAATATTTAGTTTCGTCATGAAGGTTAAGCACCTTATATCGCTTTCTTTTATTATAAAAAAAAAGGTAGTAGCTGGTTTTAATGTACGTGGTTTCTAGCTGGTCCAAGCTGGTAGACCACTTTAGACTAGCAGAATAACAGCTACCACATTCCAGACAGCAGCTGGTGTGGCCTGGTTTTCCAGAGTTAATATGTGGTGTGGAACCACCAAGTGTCCTCCTTCCATCCATCATCTCTCCCCCCTCTTTGTTTCTTCAAGCTCTCAGGACAGCGACTGGTGACTCAGTGATAAATAGCGACTGGGTGATCGACAGGCCAGGACAGTTCTACGCCGTGGGTACTCAGCTCACTTACAAGCGGCCCAACGAGATACGCAGCAGAGCGGGAGAATCCATCACTGCTCCTGGCCCGACCAATCAGGAGCTGCATCTCTTTGTGAGAGACCACTCCTACTGTATGATATCACAAAACTGTCCTGAATAAAGATACATATAGAAAGTGGCTTAGTGCTGCTGCACTTAATCTCAAAAATCCAAAAATATGAAAAATGAAATGTCCATAACTTCATCCTGGCAGAAAACTATTTTACAGTGTGATGTATTGTATTAGAAAGTTAGGAAGTATATACAGTATTTTAATGATGACATCAGTTTATGATTAACTTTGTATGAATACTAAGACCGCAGATTTTCAGTTTTATACTCCATATTTTGCAGGTTATTTATCAGCAACCCAATCCAGCAGTGTATTATGAATACATTCTACCTAAAGACCCTATCAACGAAAATCATTCAGATGCATACTCTTACTCCAGTGTACTTCCTCTGAGTAAGTACATTTGTCAATATTTACAGGACAAAAAAGGAAGGTATTTTGAAGAATGTTCAGTTGATGGTAGCTATTGACTTCCATGATATGAAAAACAAATAATATGGAAATTAGTGGGAAGCAGCAACTTTTGGTGTTCAATTGTTCAGAATTGTTTTTACTTTTGAATTGTTTTTCATAACTTGACATTGAAAAATCAGAATTATTTATGAAGGATCACGTGACACTGACGAATGGAGTAATGGCTGCTGAAAATTCAGCTTTGCCACTATATGAATAAGTTAAAGTATATGAAAGTGGACAGCAGTTGTTTTAAATTGTAATACTATTTCACAATATTACAGTTGATCTATAATTTTTAACAAGTAAATGTAGCCTTTGTGAGCAAGGTTTTAAGCGTCTTGTTTTATCTTGCACTGCTCTCTCTCTCTGTTTCTCTCTCATCCTACAGTAGAGAGTCATGGAATATTTCCTGATCCTGGCAACAGTGACAGTGAAAACTCATTAAGCAGCCCTCATCCTAACCAGGTTCCATCTGACCCGATAACCCCTGAACCGGTTCCTCTGTACAGCTGGGTTGCCATTACAACTACACCCTGCAGCGTCACCTGTGGAACGGGTATACTTCAGTTGTTAGTCATTACACTATTTATACAAATCTTACAATAACGTGGTTTTTCTTCCTGTTTAATTTGGCCTATGTAAACTAAGTGGTCTGTTAAAAGATTCCTAGAATTTCCCAGAAGACAAAAATAGAAAAAAAGTAAGATTTTTTAACATTGTTGTCCATGAGACATATAAACACATCCTTGTGTATAATAAATGGTGTTCTTTATTATAAAGTAGTGACACACAACATTTATGCATTCCAGGCCGTTGCAGAGGATTTAAATCAAATCCAGAGTAACCATACTTTTGTGGCTGCAAATAAAACTAAAACAGATTGGTATTCTCCCAGCAGCAGACACTGTACTTGTAAGACATCACAATGACAATGTTATGTTTTCCCGTCTGTCTGTTTAATCTGTCTGTCTGGTGTGTGTGTGTGTGTGTGTGTGTATCAGGCAGTCGTCAAGTTCTGTTCGGCTGTGTGGAAAGAGCCACTCAAACTAATGTACCCGGGGACCTCTGTGGCTTCACCGGTCATCCTGGCCCTCAGGTAGAAGAGTGTCGATCGCAACCTTGCCCGGCTTTGTGAGTGAACATACGCAGTCTTTTCCAGCAGACACTAAACTCTAAAAACACCTGAAAGTTAACTCAAGAGGGACCACATAGCACTTTATTTTACACCCATCTACATACTATGTTCTTATTTTAGTAATTACTGTAACTTGTAAAAACGTACCCTGAACCTAACCTAGCCCATGTAGTTACCTTATATTACCAGTCCTCTCTTATGTATGTACACTAAGTACTTACAAGCACTGTAAAACAAAGCAGAACCAGTAATGGAGTACAGAGAGAGAGAGAGAGAGAAAAGTAGTTTACTTTAAATTAATTTGATTGTGTCGTGTATGTTAACCCTCAGTTAAGGTCAAGTATATTAGTAGCATTTTTCAATGGGCCTATTTCTTGGGTCTAAATTTAAAAACATTTTAGTTTATATAGTTTTTTGTGTGTTGCAGTTATGCTGTGAATTACAGTATGCTACAAGTAAACATAAAGTGCTGCCAAAAAACTACTTTTTAATACTTTATACTGCAAGTAAACTTCATATAATACTTGTATTTAATTATTTGTATTACTATTCTACCCCAAACACTGACTTGTTACTATAAATTTAAATATAATGCAAATGCTTGAGTATCATTCTCGAGTACTCTTATGAAAAATAAATACATTTCAGTATTATTTTAAAATTGGTGGTTTTCTTAGAAATCAAACGCTTTAAAAGAAAACAGTAAATGTCAGCTCATTAAATTAAAATGTATTATTGTTAAAAATGATTTGAAAAAGTGCTTTTTTTTGGCCAAATCTTTGAAATATAGTTACATAGTACTGGAAAATGTGCTTAAAAGCATTTATGATAAAGTAAAATATACTTGAATGCTATCTCTATTGACACTTTTGTGTCATGTATGGCAAACATTTTGGATGTTTTAATGATGGAGTAGCATTTTAATACATTTAAATAGAACGAATTCACAAGTATGCTAACAGAACACTTGATGTATAAACATTTTGTAAGGTCAGATTTGAACACAACACATGACAAGCAGATGTACATGCCTGCACATCTTAAAACATCTAATGAGAAGCACATGCAACTAAAAACCAAGCAGTTGTCCTTCAATCTGTGTGTGTGTGTGTGTGTGTGTGTGTGTGTAGCTGGGATGTTGGGGAGTGGTCTGAGTGCAGTAAGACCTGTGGTCCAGGGTTTCAGTATCGTCAGGTGATTTGCCAGCAGGTGCAAGGACACCATGGCAATAGCACAGTCATTGTGGCGGCCAGCCTCTGCGATTACACAGAAATGCCAGAGGCGACCACCGTGTGCCAGCTCAAGATCTGCAGTGAGTGGCAGATCCGCTCCGAGTGGACAGAGGTTCGTGAATGGGTGTAGGGGACAGTGGGATGAGATGAAATTGATGTTCTTGACTTCTTCATCGCCTCAAAGTAATAATAAGTAATATATATGTCACAAGTCGTTTGAAAGCCAGTTATGAACCGAAACAGAAACAGCTGTGTAGGAGGCTTAAAACTGGATGAGGAACAGTCAAAGTCTGCTACCAAGGTGAGGTCGTGAAAGACGTGTCATGGCAAGATTGAGAACAGCAACAAGACACGAGGTAGTCATACTGCATCAACAAGGTCTCACCCAGACAAAGATTTCAAAGCAGACTGGGGTTTCAAACTGGGGGTCGTAGACGCAGTGGTCGGCCAAGAAAACTTAGTGCAGCAGATGAAAGACAGATCAAGCTTATTACCCTTTGAAATCGAAAGATGTCCAGCAGTGCCATCAGCTCAGAACTTGTAGAAACCAGTGGGATCCAGGTACACTGTCTGGAGAAGTCTGGCCAGAAGCGGTCTTCATGTAAGAATTGCAGCCAAACAGCCATACCTCCGACGTGGGAACAAGGCCAAGCGACTCAAGTATGCAGGAAAACATAGGAACTGGGGTGCAGAAAAATGGCAGCAGGTGCTCTGGACTGAAATCGAAATGTGAAATATTTGGCTGTAGCAGAAGGCAGGTTCTTCGTCAAAGGTCTGGAGAGCGGTACAATGATGAGTGTCTGCAGGCAACAGTGAAGCACGGTGGAGGTTCCTTCAACATTTGGGACTGCATATCTCCAAATGGAACTCTGCAGCAGAACAACGACCACAAACATACAGCCAATGATATTAAGAAGACATTCAGAGACATTCAAAGACCCCCACAGAGCCCTGATCTCAACATCATCGAGTGTGTCTGGGATTACATGAAGAGACAGAAGGATGTGAGAAAGCCTACATCCACAGAAGATCTGTGGTTAGTTCTCCAAGATGTCTGGAACAACCTACCAGCCGAGTTCCTTCAAAAACTGTGTGCAGTTGTACCTAGAAGAATTGCTGCTGTTTTGAAGACAAAGGATGCAATATTTGGTCATATATATATATATATTACAGTGTGCTTCATCAAAATAATTAGTTGGCTTAAGTAATAATTATTGGTGTCATTTTATGGTGTCATTTTATGATATGATTATGATTATGACTGAATTGCTCAATTCCTAATCATTCATAAATACAGATGGTGACTCATAATTACACTATCGTTCAAAATGTTTGGGTTAGTGTTTTTTTTTTTTTTTTTATTTTTTTAAAGGAAATTAATATTTTTTTCATGTATGTATTAAATTAATCATAAATGACAGTAAAACCTCTCCTGTCTATTCATCAAAATGAATCAGTTCTCACAAAAATATTAAACAACCCAACTGTTTAAATTGATAATAGTAAGAAATCAGTATATTACAATCATAACTAAAAGACCAGCGGATCAAGATCTTTGGAGATCAACAGCCATCAATATAAAGTGGTCAGAGAAAACACTGCTTATAAATAAACCTCTCTCTCTCTCTCTCTTTCGCTCTATCAGTGCTCAGTGCCGTGTGGAGTAGGTCAGCGTAAAAGAGAAGTTGTGTGTGTGGATAACCTGGGTGACATCGTTGCTGATGAAGAATGCAACATGGCTCTTCGTCCACAGGACCTGGAGAACTGTGACAGAGGAGTATGTGCCAGCAGCTGGTTCTACTCTCTCTGGAGTGACAGGGTGAGAAATCTGTGCACTTTTCTTTGATATTTTGCAGGAGTACTTCTAAGACAGTGGTCTATGTCTCTCTGCAGTGTTCTGCAGACTGTGCGAAAGGAAGTCGCAGCCGGTCCGTGGTGTGTATGATGAGTCAGACCAACTCACTGCCACTAGACAACTGCGAAGATGAGGATAAACCTGACGAGCTCATTTCCTGTGACCTGGGACCCTGCACACAGAGACTGGAATGGTACACAGGACCGTGGGGACAGGTAACAAAAAACACACACATTTCCAAGCAGAGAAGTCAAACATTGTATTTTATGCCTAGTTTGTTGCTCCCTGTCAGAAATGACCAGCCTTTTAAAAATTGTAAATCTCTCAACAGCATTATGTTACCAAACCTCAGATTCAATATTTAACATTAAGCGCTTATGCGCTTCGTATTTTAAGTGAGAAAAGCAGTATTTGTGAATAATTTTGTGAATGTTCACTGTAAAAGAGGTATAAGGACTATGACCGGTGAGCTCCAAAAAGAGATACAAAACCTGTGGTAATTAAAAGAAAAAAAGCTTAGAAACAAAATAAAAAAATCATGTTGTGATACGATTAATTGCAATTGCATCGGGAAAAAAAAAGTCTTTATATGTGTGTGTGATGTGCATATATGCATATATATATATATATATATATATATATATATATATATATATATATATATATGCATATGCATTTTTAGGAAGAAATGCATATATATATATATATATAGCGAAAAAAGAACATCCTCTCTAGGTTATTATATCTGCGTGGGTCAAAGCGCAAAAAAACTCAAAAAACTATCAATACATAGTCAGTGACTAGCATTAGGCTAAAACTCAAACATTAAATAGCATTTTTGGGAAATAATGACATTTTCTCTCCAGGTCAAAATGGTTAGATCACATCACGAGGTTTAATGTGTATGTGTGTGTCACAGTGCTCATCTGAATGTGGCAATGGCACCCAGAGTCGCGGTGTGGCCTGCGTTGTCCAAAACAGCGGCCAATTAGAGGTCACCTCAGAAGAGCGTTGCTCCCATCTGCCCCATCCTCCGAGTGCACAGACCTGCTTTTTGAAGAGTTGCGGAGCACAGTGGTACATGACGGAGTGGAGCTCAGTAAGGTTTTCTCACACACAGCGCAACTTCAATCCAGTCACTTCAACTGACTTATTTAACAAGGATCTTTCTAACTGCCTCAGTGTTCTCGTTCTTGTGACGGAGGCTTCCGAGTGAGAGAGGTCCGCTGTTTGCAAGATGATCTGACCACCAGCCACAACTGTGATCCTGCTCTTGAACCTGCAAACAAGGAGAACTGTAACACACACACCTGCACGCCGCTGATTGGTATGATTTTCTTACTTTCTCAAAAATGATAACTTCTACTTGATCTACTTGTTATTACCACAATATGCTGGGTTTTAATACAGGACATTTAATCAATAAATTTGATTAAATTAAAAAAACTAAATCCTATTTACGCATTCTTATTATAGAAAGAATACTCTCTCTCTCTACTAATGCTGTGAATTATTATGGCCAGCCTTTCACAAATAATTGAAACCAGTAGCTTGTCTTTTTGACAGTATTGGCATCAACAAAACTATTTAAAATCCTATTCGGTACTTAAAATATAGCTGAATTAAAATACAATTTAAATAGCAGATGAAAACCATTAGTCTAAAGGAAAATTTGAAATGTTGTCTTGGCAAATAGCCAAAATCTATATGTGACAATATAGTAAATATAAATCTAAATAAAAAAGTAAATTAATTAAAAAGTGAATTGAAGTGAATAGAGGCTATAGCACAAAGTGTACGTTTTGTACTCAAAGTAAAAAAAGCATACAAGTTAGTATAATATGATGAATTGGGATGATCATTGAAATTTTTGGATGAACTATACCTTTAAGATATTTCTCTCTTTGTGTCTCTCTCTGTAGATGAGTCCTGCAGGGATATGTACTATAACTGCGTGGTGGTGGTCCAGGCCCGTTTGTGTGTGTACTCATACTATCGCACCACATGTTGTGCATCATGCTCTCGGGTCACTCAGAGAGACACACTGCACAGAACCAGGTGATCTGCTGCTTTTTGGAACGTGACACCACCGCTTTCCTTTCCTTAGTTTTGATGTCCTTGTCTCATGATGGCATCATCCCTGCCTGTTTTCAGCTGGATCTGACCCTGAGATGACACCACTGTTCAAAGACTTACAGCACATGTTCACTGCCCATATGTTTTTTAACACACAAAATGAGAATGCTCCATGAGCAAGAGTATTTATTGCGAATAAAAACAACAAGCCTCTTTTACTTCATTTATCATATTGAGTAATGTCTAAAAATGAACAGTGACAGATTCAAAATTAATCTTCACATTTAAACGGTAATTTAAAAGTATTTTGCATCTAAAGATTCTAAATTAACTTGATACACAGTAAATCATTATTTAACTAAATAATAAATCTAAAATTGTACTTCTCTGGTATTGTAGAGGGTTGACCCTATTTTTTAAATCATATTTCTGTAATCTTTTTAACCCCCTGATATAAGACCATTTCAGAATGAACACAACAGATTGCCAGCCAGTTCATACGTGCTTTAGAATGTCCCTCACTGACCTGAGATTACAAACCTGACACTAAATCAGGTGAAGGTGAGTTCTACAATGTAAAAAAAGACATGTCGCTTCACTGAGACACTAATTTAAAAAAAAGTTTATGCTGTACATATATACACACAAATACATTATATATATGCATATGTCTTAGATTATAAGGTTTATTATTAATGAAGTTGTTATTGTTAATAATAGTACCTTATTATTAATATGGGATATATGGGAAAGCATCTCAGTATAGGAAACAATACAGAAGCACTCTTTCAGTGAAGAGATGAAAATAGATAGATTGATAGATGTACAGTCAGACAGCAGCGTTTCAGAAATAAATAACACGCTTGGCCTTTCGTGATAAACATTCATCTCTGCTCAGTAAGAGGCCACTGCTGCCCTCTAGTGGAGGAAACATGACTTTAAATCATGTGTTTATCATGCTACGTTTGCTAATACATTTTCTATTGTTTTACTGTGATTCTATGAATCAGATAAGTAACAAAATCAATTTTCCATTCATTTAACTTTTCACAATAATTTTTACTCACTTTTTGGTTTTAAATTAAAGTGTTTGAAAAGGTACAATGACGTTTGACAACACATTTTACTTCATGCCAAATGTTTAATTTAAAGCAAGAGTTACATTAAAATTGAAGTTTTCTTTTTAGTAGGTTAAAATTTTACCTCTTTAAAAAGGGGTCAAAGGTACAATCAAGATCAATTTGTCTGTTGTTTAATTTGTAAAGTGTATTTTAATGTTCTACTCAAGCTAATAAGTATTGTGCTTCCAAATTAATCCATCTATGTATATAAAATCTAATACATTTTACACACTTGTAATATCCAAAGTCATATAATCTAAAATAATTTATGGAAATAAATTATCTTTGAACATTTCGAAAATACAGTTTGTTAGGAAACAGAATTTAAGAACATATACTTTACAGTTTAATGCATAGAAAGAAAAGAAAGAAATAAAGAACTTCAGGTATTGCACTAGTTTGTTAATAATGACATTCTCCATCCAGGGACTTTTAGGTTACAAGGCCATCATTCACACTCGATCACTGCCTGGAGCAGAAGCTCATCGGGTACCTCTTCAGTGGCCCTTTCTACTTCCTGCAGAGCTTCCAGATAAGCAGGGTCATCCGGCCACTCTCCCCAGTCCTCAGCTTTCTCAGCCTGAGGAGCCGAGGAATCAGTCCTGGGTACAGAAGTCTGGGCAAGCTCGATGTTCCCCAGTTCATCCGTTAAATATGCCTGATCCTCCTCATCCTGTGCAATTCAACACACAAATATACATTCAAACTTATGTATGGTTACGTAAATTACAGGTGATTCTCCAGAAGAACTGAATCCAGCCTGACCTCCATCAGCAGGTGGCTCATGCAGACTTCTTGAGGCAGTGGGAAGCCTGTTAAACCATAGAAATGCCATAATATTACAATCTAACCCAAATCCATGTAACATCATTCCCTACACAAGTTCCCTATCTAGTTAACAAACAAACAACACTGCCCTCATCAGATCTGAAAGTAATGTCATCTATAGCAAAGAAACTGTCACCTCTACTGGCAGGACAAGCTAAAGTAGTTTAACTATAGAGTAGCTAGAAAGTAAAAGGTTTATTACTGGAGGATCTGTAGTTCTGTCTTCTGCACTCAGGGTCATGACATCTCTGATACCACACTTCTTCTTTGAGATCCACCACAATTCTATGAAAAATAAGAAAGCCGAGCATTCGTAATTGTTACAGACCCTCAAACAGACGATATTAATCAATGCAAGTCGCAGCCGTGAAGACCCACATGATGTTGTTGCTCTTGTGAAAGCGCTTCACGTTGTGGCACCAGCGGAATTTCTCGATATCATAAACCAACAGCTGTTCAGACGCAAAGTAGTTCCATCTCCGGATGCCTGTTTGGGTTAAACGTGACATTCAGTTAACAAAGTATTCAGTTGAAATAATTCCTTTTGAGAAAAAGGCGGTTTTGCTTAAAATTCAGTAGAAAGAAACTAAAGTACAATGAAAGCATGGCTCCATTTTGTTACAGTTGCTTACTTCCTTGAATGCCGTCTTTGCACAAGAGTGTCAGCACGAATTCATCCACCTCTTTAAAAGAAGATAGCTTCTGTTCACCCAACAGATCTATACGGAAAGGACAGAGCGAGAAGTGTCTACTTGTAGTTAACTGTCAATGATGTGAATAGTAAAGCATGACATTCAGGCAGGGTGGGAAATGATCCTAATAGGGCTGGTGAATGTTCAGTTTCATACATATAAAGGCACATTTTAAGTTAAGCACATTGCAGCATTGAGATGGTTAATTCTGTTCTTAGAAACCACTGCTAGCACTTGGTGATGTTAAGTTGTATTTCTCATTACCAGAGCTATGTGGCTCTCTCTGAGGGGACAGACACTGAGATCCTGCTGTACTCTTCTGTGGCATATCATAAGTCAAAATCCTCTGTCCTGTGAAACTAATTCAAAACAGCCATGTGTGTTAGTGTGTGTGTGTGTGTGTGTGTGTGTGTGTAAAATTCGATATTCTAAAACAATGGCACAATTAGAAAAAGTTGACCCAACCGTAGTGTGGACAACATGTTTACACACCTGATATTGGTGATTAAGGAAGTTAAAAATATGCATTCTTCTTTTGTGGTGTGCTTGGAGGGCTTTGGGACAAACTTGTTGTCTTCTGCCACACAAAAGGCAGCATTCTTTCCAAGTTTGGAGGACTTGTAGAGACGGAAGTTTCTGTTCTTGGTGTAGACCCCTTCAAAGGAGGAAAGAGTTACTTTTAATCTCGTCCCTTACCTTCACTTGCAGTACAATTTAAATCATAAGAACATATTTAAAAACTACATTCTGATAATAAAAATTTAAATAAAATGTCATCAATACATTTTAAAAACAGTCAAGTACACTGTATAATAATGTTTAATATTTTATTTTAAATAATATTTTATATTTTAATAAACATGATTTATGTCTTCATTTAAAGAAGTACACTCACATTGATGTTAACTAACATACTAAAGCACACACAAAGTACTTGATTATAATTTTAACAGTTGTGTTATTTAAAATTACAAAGTAAATATAGATTAAATGTACAAAATTCATCATTATAAATGTAAATGAAATTACAAATATATTTAAATACGCAACATATTATAATTTATTAAACATATTGCAGATGACCATAAATTAAATATACTTTAACCATATTTCAAAGATAACAGTAATAGTAATTTTGAATTTAAAAGGTAGTCAAGTAACTAATTTAAAAAATGTAAGTTTTATAAAAGTAATTTTAATTTCAAAAGCATTTATTTAATTGTAAATAAAATGCAATTACATATCAGAAAACATTACATTCTGCTAACACTCCATGCTTTTATTTACATTATATATTATTAATATATTATTTATTTAATAAGTACACTTATTCATTTCATCAACAGCAAAGAATTTGCAGTGAACAGTAGTCCTTTAAAGTCAAGTGTTTCATTGAAATAATCGATTTTATAAGACTTTTTAAAAATGAAAAAACTTTTAATTCCTACCCAGGTCAACAAAAAGTTGTTCTTGTCCATTTTTGCTCTTCACTATCAGAAAGTCAAGATCCTTCTCTTCATACTTTCTTCTCTTGGCCTGTGATCCATCCACATCAGCTCTGTTCTCTCTTGGACAAACTTCTGTTGTGGGTGCCTCTGGTTTGCTTTAAAACAAATTAAACCAATATGATATTATATCAGAAACAGAAGGATGTATGAAGGTAGAACATCATGAAATATAAAAGATTTGTCTGTGAGAAACAGATTCAATTTTGGTTACATCTTCCACTGTCTGTCATCTCACCTTTTCTGAAGGCTTTTTAGAGCAGGATGTAGGATATCATGAATAAATCGACCTGCAAACACACACATCACTATCACAGACCGTAACATATATATATATATATATATATATATATATATATATATATATATATATGCATCAACCACCACGTAATCACTTTTAGTACATGTTGAAGATATGACTTTGACTCACCAACATGAGAGTTGTCTTTGAATGCAGCACTGGGAAGCATGAAGATAAGATGACGACTAAACTTCTCAGTGGTGCTGGAGTCTAGATTAAGGACATCTTTTGCAGAGCAGCGTAGACCGTAAACCTCCTCGAGCTTCTCACACACATACTGTTATTGCATACGGGGGAAAGTTATTGTAATTGATGAATAAATGTATTTGGAGCTATTTTAAGCTTTTTTTGTATAACACACTATTCAAAAGCTTTAATAAGGTCAATAAGAATTTGTTCTTTTGGAAAGATCTTTTGAGCTCAGCAAGGCTGCATTTACTTGGTTAAAAATACACTGTAGAGAGTAATATTGTGAATAATTATTACAATTTAAAGTATGTTTTTTTCTAACTTAATAAAATGTATTCATGTAATAGCAAAGCTTTATTTTTAGCAGCCGCTATTCCAATTTTCAGTGTCACACGATTCTTCAGAAATCATCATAATATGCTCATAATTGGTGATCAGTAACAATTTTTTCTTGGTGCTGGGGTTTTTTTTGTGTGGAAAAATTATACATTTTTAAAAATATATGTCTTGAATTTGATATTTAGCATAAATGTAATAAAAATTAATAAATAATTTATTTTATTTTAATCACATTTGTTTCATAATGAATACATCTGTTTGCAATCATTTGTAATTTATATCTTTTGTAACATTGTAAATGTCTTTAATATTTGTTTACTTCCGTATGTTCTTGCTAAATAAAAATAAAAATATCATTTATTTAAACAAATCTTACTGACCCCAAATGACTGAAGTAGTGTACACTTACTTGAATTAGTTTTGTCACCATCATCTTGCCGTCCAGGTGCGTGTTGGAGGCTTTGTCGAACTCTAAGTCAAAGTAGAGTTTGCAGACGGCCCCTTCCAGAATGACCTCATAACAGTGCATCAGAGACTGTCTGTGAGTGCTGAGGAGACAAAGATCTCTCATTCACCTACAGCTATGCCTTTAAGTGCATGCACTTTTTATTAATTAAAAGTACATCACTACTGATTACACTTTTATAAAATTCCTCATCTGTAGCAAATTACTTCCTTTAAATATCTTTCCTAAAACTAATTTATACATATTACGTGTCAGGGGTACCTGTAGTAATGCCAGAGTTCACTGTAGCTGGTCACTAGGAAAATCCTCTGTCCAGCATCACTGCCTTCCTTCTCCAACGAAAATAAATGCACGTCCTGATAAAGACATAATAAGAGCCAAACATAGTGGTAGGTATACTTCATTTAAACAGATATACAGCAGCTTCTGTTAATGTATTTAACCTGTTTAATGTGCTGAGTGAAGGTGATGGCTGCGTTCTGCCGTGGGAAGAGTCTCCAGACAGAGGAGGGCTGCCATGGCCGGGACAGACGGGGCTTGTACGGACAGCTCAGAGGAGAAGACTGAAAAGATGAGGCTCTCTGCTCCACAGACTTCAGCCTGTCCTGCCATTTTTCTCTTGTCATCCTGGCTTGAAAACACTTAAGTATGATTAAATCACACTAATGCTCTGTGATGTGATCAGCAGAGTACAGTAAAGAGCTCAGGAGAACTGAAGTCACCCGTAAACAAATAAAAAAGTCCATCAGCGGATCATAATAGATTTCTGTAATACTACTTCTCTAAGGATATTTTTAGGCTGTATTATGTATGGTGTGCATATCAATACATTTAGAGACAGACAGACAGACACAGAGAGAGAGAGAGAGAGAGAGAGAGATACAATTGTACTGATGTCGGATGACATGTTAGTTATGTTACAGTACTTTATAATATATAACGTACAATGTAACGTGAATCTATGGTGTTTATATATTTACCGCCTGTACAAAGAGTACATTTGAGTGATGAGTGCTACACCTAGTTTGGTCGCTTACTTGTATTCTTCCTTGTGTAGTCCTTTGTTAATTATTTTTTGTATATTTACAGTCTGAAGCGTTCCTTTATCATGTATTTTCTCTTTTTGAGGAACGCGCTTCGCTGCACGTCATAAAAATGAAGCGTTGCGCATGCGCCGGATACACCAAGCGCGAAACGGAACTGCTTTGATTCATGAATATTAATAAGCCAACACCCTCCCTCATCGTTGTTGACGTTATTTTCTTTTTTTTTTTTTGTCTAATTGTTCACATGTTATATTTTTGTAGATGCGTAACATTTGTGCATGTTACGGTATAATATGGTATTCTGTTATAACAGAAAATTTAATAAAAACGAAATAAAGTATTTACTTAATATTCATGAGCTCCCTGCGTATGTCGCCGAGCATAGCATAGCAGATAAACATTAACTATCCGTTTAAACTTTATAATTCGATTAAAAACAATCGGGTTTACTGTATCACTACATAGTCATACTATATAATACACATATAATCACATCTTGTGTCAACTTAACGAGCAGCCTGCGTCTTTTTGGGGGGCGTTATTAACGAGAGCGACCATATCGTGTTGACTTTTTGACATGTTTCAGCCTGGGTGGATGCAGTGTGGGATTTCGAGTTCACGCACACAGACCCTCTTGACCCAGTTATTGAGGAGGAGATAAAGGAAGGCCCTGATGTTTTCAAAACAATTTACGTGCAGCTTTTGCCCTTCTCCAATGAGGAGGATGACAATACACAGGTATAACGTGATGATACTGTGATTTCTTTGTGCATCTCGCCACAAAATAGTACATCTGATGCAGTGATTGTAATTTTTACTTGCTTGTAAAAATTGTATTTTTTCTCTGCAGAGTGTCTGGGTGGTGTTCGGTGAGAACGGAGTCTCTGCAAAAACTGTCCTTTCCTACTTCATCCTTGGTGCTAAAACCAGAAGTCCCAGTCTTGAACAGAGACTATGTGGTCTACAGGCAGCCTCTCTATACTTGTTGTTGCTAAAAATACCTGGTCAGTTTCTATCTTTTGCATCTAGCTGCAGTGCTGAATTCTGTTCCTAATGCATGGCATGACACAGATTCATTTTGTTTATTTAACACTCATTGGGCAGTGAGTGTCATCTCATTTTTACATGCGAGTAAAGCTGTAGACAGTTGGCATTGTACTTAAAAGAAAAATACATGAGCATTTTTTAATATTGAAAAATATTTGTGCATGAACACTAGCACACACCCATTACACAAGTACACTAGTGTTCTTTTGTGTGATTCCTCTGTTTCTGGTTTGCAGGTAGTTTATGTGGTTTTGAGTATTGTAAATCACAGTACTTTGCTGGATATCTGATGAGCACACTACTGAGTGCACTGCAGCACTGCAGGGCATCGACTCCAAGACTGTGATCCTACTGGGAAAAGTTGCACTCTGGGTGATGGTTTTTGCATATGATAGATTTGTCCAGCATCACCATGGCACAGTGAGACGGAGAGCTTATCTGGACTTCTACAGACTGACCCGCAGAATAAAAAAACCTTCCACTGCTCATTCACTCTGCAGGTGAAAACATATGTTTCGCATTATGTTAACATTCCACTCCTGGTCATTAAGTGAAAAAGTTGCTCATGCTAATCGAAGTACTCTTTCAGTCACATGTTAAATGCTTGTTAGGGTTCACAACTGACCACTAGATGGCAGCAGAAAAGCTATTATTGAATGTGAGGGACCGAGAAGTCAAAGACGAGGAACACCAGCAGTCACCAGAAAAAAAAAGAACTTTAATTAAACTCAAAGAAGTACCTTTACAAAAACAAACCAGGCAGACAGAGACAGACCAACAACAACAACAACAAAAAAAAAAGCCACCAAAATGGACAACACAACAGCTTATAAAGAGAAAGATGGGCCCATTACAAATTAAAAGAAACACTAAATCATCCCCAGAGAACCTAACCCATAACCAAACAACATAAATAGACAACCAAATATAATTAATAAAATCAGCTACTTTTCCTTTCTTGCCTCCGACCATCTCTCTGAATGGTATGTCCAGGGAGAACCATTCCCCCTTAAATTCCCAGTTTCCACCCGGACTCTTAATTTTCGTCACACCAGGAAGCTGCAGTACTTGGGCCTGACAATCGTCACCACACACCGGGCCGGTAAACTTAAGCCAAAATAGAAACAAAGGTAAATAACAGATACAAAGCAACTAATTTGTGTGCACTCCAAATCAGCAACGATGTATGTTATAAATGAAACCTATGGAAAATAAGATTATAAACCGTGTATGCTTGTGATTAACAAATGCAACTGACAAACAGTTAAACTAAAACCATAAATAAACATGATTTACAAACTGTGTTGTGTGTGTGTGTGTGTGTGTGTGTGTAAAAGGTGATGCAGGTATATTACCACTCATGTGTGGCCACCACTGGTCGTCACATTGACACTGAACATACACTGCCTGTTCACCACCTCGATTTAACGAAGCAAACAGGTGATATGATCTGGCATCGCTGCAGCTGCTCAGGTCTAGGTTCAACAATGTTATGTTATTCCATACATTTTTTTTTTCTTCCCTGATTGCATGGGCATATTCCAAGATAAAAATGCCAGGATTTATCAGGCTCAAATTGTGAAAGAAGGGTTCAGAGAGCATTAGATGTGATTTTTCACACATGGATTGGCCACCGCAGAGTCCATACTTTAACTCCGATGAGAATCTTTGGGATGTACTCTAGAAGACTATGTGAACAGTTCAACTCTCCCGTCATCAATATATAATCTTGGCGAAAAATGTATGCAACTCTGGATGGGAACAAATGTTACGACATTGCAGAAGCTTATCAGAACAATCAAAGCTAAAGACAGTCCAAAGAAATATGTGTGTGTGTGTGAGCCTTTTTTTTTTTTTTTTTTTTTTTTGCACAGGCAGTGTACATTGATCATGAAATGTACACTGCCTGTACATTTCAATGCTTTTGTTATGAATAAAAGAAAAATAATTATAATAATTTTATAACGTGGTAACATTTACAATTTAATTCCACTTATTTTTACTTGATGTTTTCTACACACGTGGGTGAGTTAGACACATATATGAAGTATAAGAGATATACATTACCATAAACGAATAAGGCCACAATTTGTATTTCGTCTATCTATCATGTTTTTGGATAGTCTAAACTTACCGATAAGCGCATCCTGCCCCGTTTCTTTGTCTAACTTCCACGAGCAGGTCGCCGCCATTGTTGTCTTTTCTTCGGCTGATATTCACACGCAGACCTGCTCGTACAGCGACATCCAGCGGCTGAGAAAACTTTCTACTTTGAGCTGATTGGAAGATTGCTTTCTTAATAGAGCATTATCGCCATCTACTGTGTAGTATGAAATAGTATTTGGGGGCTTGTTCATTTTACGTGGTATGGGTCTAAAATGGACCAAGTTTGCCACGGTAACGGTTCTGTTCAAATGGAAATATATTTGGTTTGGTTTGATATATATTTCATTCCATTCAGTAGTTTATGTAACACAGGTGGCTCTTTTCTGAGTGTGGTGTGTGTGTGTGTGTGTGAGCGTCGGGGAAAATAATAGTGTAGGTGCCGGTTTGATTGGGCAGCGATTGCCAAGTGAAAGCATCCATTCTTCTGGGAGCAACTGATTGGGTGTGGTAATATACCTTTGCGGGAGTATCGCGAGAACTTCTTCACGCGACTCAGAGCCTGCTGAGGAAGTGTTGTGACATCGCGAGAGTTACTCGTCACGAGTAAAAGTTTTCAACGAGAAACATCGTCGTAACACTCGTGGTTATTTCCCCCTGCTTTTTCCGGGGCGTTACAAAGACACACTCATGTATGAAAATAAAATGCATCTTTATTTAAAGGGCGTAATAAAGCGCTGTTTTAAAATTCGCATTATTTGAATTTCAGTTGGTTTCCACTGACATTCCAATACGTCACAGCGCTTCGGTGCTAGACAACGAGAGAAAGTTTGCATTTGTTTATGCGTTTGGTTGATGCGTTATCTCAAAGCGACTTACATTGGACTGTAATCTACAATAAGTAGCTATTCAAAGTCTTTTCACGATCTACAGAGATAGTGTTTTTGACTGTTCTACCGGACATCATGTCATTTACTTCATCCGAGAGTCAAAATGTCCCTGACGACCCTCACAGGCCCAGAAGCGACACATTCTCCGCTGAGTTGGAACTTCGCAACAGCTTTGAATCGGACTCCGAGGAGGCATGCTTTGACATCATGCATTGCATAAAAATGAGCTGCAGCCGCATGTTCATGCAGGACAGAGGATGTAATGACGGTTTGGGATTGCTGAGCGTTGGCGGCATCTCCTCTTGTGAAAGCCAAATCGTCCGCAGTCCTCCGATGTCCAGCGCATCCCTCCATACATCCTGCAATTCTCTAGAAGCAGCAGGGCCTTCAGAAAGCATGGATTTCTGTAGTGACCAAGAAGTGTCTTCTATCGAGTCTACATCTCTAGGAGTGTCACCTGCAGACTCTGTGGACAGCAGTACAGGTAACACTGAAATGTGGACCTGCACTACAGTATAAGAAGTATCTAGAAGCACTATAGAGTATAAAGTTCCCAAGTCTCTGTCTCATATTTAAGATTCCTTTACATTGTTGTATATTTTGCATAGACCAATGAATGCAATACTCACGGGACATATTTATTAAATGTAAAGTCCAAGTGAATGCTTCTTCGTTTTCGTTTTAGAAAACCATGTCAGTCTAGGGAAGAAAGTGAAGAACAGGATCTGCTCATTCTTCAAGAGGACATGGAATGCTATAAAGCGTCCTTCGTTCAGTGTTGAAACACTGACAGAGCCGCTTCACGCCTCCGTCACATGACACAGATCTAGACGGTGCAGCTTCATCACGTCTTGCGGATCCTAGGCTGGCTGAATGGAGCTTTGACAGTGCCAACAACCCCTTTGAAGGAGGACGTGACAATAGCCTGGAACTGTTAAGCATTAGCAGTGAGGAACGAAGTTGGTCTCGGCAGAGTGGCCCTGCTAGAGAAGAGTGCGCATGTTCTGATCGTGAGAACACGTACGCAACAGAGTCTTCCCTGAGCCTGAAGGAGGGCGAGTGACGAAGTGGCGCCTTCTGTGGAGAACAGCACAGGTAAGAACGAAAGTACAGTAAAACCTGGGACATTTGTGTAGATAGTAAATACCAGCACAGTGCACTGGCATATGCAAATGATTCAGTCTTTTTGAATGATTTTTAGAAAACACACATGTTTGAGGAAAAGGATGAAGAAAGGGATTTCTTCAGTCTTTAAGAAAGCATGGAAGCCCTTAAAGTGGCCCTCCTTCTGCTGCTGCCATGGGACCAGAGTTGAGCCATTTGTGCCTCTACAAGAGAACTCGGAGCCGAATCCAGAGCCAGCTGATCCCAAACCACACTTTGTTGCAGAGCCCTTTGGTTTTCAATGATTTATTGAAATGTATGCATTTGAATTACACTGTATAATTTCATTAAGAATGTTTAAGCTAGTATTTGTGAAATAATCTCCTAGTTTATTGCTATTATAATTGTACAAAAGCATTTCATTTAAATGGCTGATGATGTTTAAAATGTTTTATTTAATAAAATGTACATATAAAAATAATATCTCTCTCTTTGTCTCTTACTTTTGGCTGCTCCAAAAGGTGAAATGCATCTCAGAAATGTTGAAGCTTAAATGTAAAGTCTGAATTTAAAAAAAGAGTATAGGCCTAAATATCAATATATTGAGATGAGATTCATTGACGTTTATTTTAGAAAAATCATTATAATTTATTTAAAAATGCAACTTCACCTAAATAGTATAAGATGCAGTCCTTTTTGTGACAGGAAATAAAATAAAATTGAATTTCACTGAAATTTGCAATCATAATTTCCACAATAAAGAAAAAGGTTATGGATGATAGTGTGAGTTAAAAAAATACTCGCTCCTATGTCACTTCTGGGGGGTTATCGCATGTCCTCTAAAGCTGATCGATTTCATGTGATAACCCCTGAAGACTCATAGGTTATGAGGAAGAGCCAGGATGAATTAAAGAAAAACCCCTGAAATATGGTGCATATTTACTTTTTGGGTGAACTATTCCTTTAACAGAATCTGCTGCGCATTATTATCAATCAATCAATCATTTTTATTTATATAGCGCTTTTAACAACACAGGTTGCATCAAAGCACTGTACAGTATAATGACAGGGATGTATAATGACGAAAGTGACCAATTTCTTATTAAATGCAGAGACGGTCTCTGTAGTCAATTTAACGATAATCACTAGAAGTTAAGTGTCCCCAACCAAGCAAGCCAGAGGCGACAGCGCAAGGAAACAAAACCCCATGCATACAGAATGGAGAAAAAAAAACCTTGGGAGAAACCAGACTCAGTTGGGGTCAGTTCTCCTCTGACCGGACGCCCAGCACTTAACTTCCAGTTCAATTTTAAACGCTGCTGTGTCAGGTAGTGTAAATGACTTTGTGTGTGTGTGTGTGTGTGTGTGTGTGTGTGTGTGCATCAGGATCTGGTGATCTGTCGACGGGCGCATCTAGGTGTTCTGGTCTCTGATGAACATAATCTCTGGGTGCTGATCCACCATCTAGTCTGGATACAAACTGTGAAAACAGATTGAGAAAGAAACAGGACTAATATTAGCGTAGATGCCATTCTTTTTACGATGTCACAAGTACATCGTATTTTAGGAGTAGTGTTCCCGGTTCCAGCAAATCTAAGTAATGCAGCCTAAAAATCCTTTAACGGATTTGAATAATAAAAGGTGTGTTGGTGTGTTATGTGTAGGCTAAGTTAAAAAGATGTGTCTTTAATCTAGATTTAAACTGGCAGAGTGTGTCTGCTTCCCGAACACAGTTAGGGAGATTGTTCCAGAGTTTAGGTGCTAGATAGGAAAATGATCTGCCGCCCGCAGTTGATTTTGATATTCTAGGTATTATCAAATGGCCAGAGTTTTGAGAACGCAGCGGACGTGCAGGACTATAATGTGATAAGAGCTCGCTCAAGTATTGAGGAGCTAAACCATTCAGGGCTTTATAGGTAATTAATAAGATTTTAAAATCTATTCGATGTTTGATAGGGAGCCAGTGCAGTGTTGACAGAACCGCAGGCTAATATGATCATACTTCCTAGTTCTAGTAAGGACTCTGGCTGCTGCGTTTTGGACTAGCTGAAGTTTGTTTATTAAGCGTGCAGAACAACCACCCAATAAAGC
Source organism: Puntigrus tetrazona (assembly GCF_018831695.1). Taxonomy (NCBI): domain Eukaryota; kingdom Metazoa; phylum Chordata; class Actinopteri; order Cypriniformes; family Cyprinidae; genus Puntigrus; species Puntigrus tetrazona. The sequence continues at coordinate 30,169,093 of NC_056699.1, forward strand.
ATTGCAATAATCTAACCTTGAGGTCATAAACGCATGAATTAATATCTCTGCATTAGAGGTTGAAAGCATAGGTCGTAATTTAGATATATTTTTTAAGATGGAAAAACGCAGTTTTACAGATGCTAGAAACATGATTTTCAAAGGAAAGATTGCGGTCAAACAGCACACCTAGGTTCCTAACTGATGATGAAGAATTAACAGAGCAGCCATCAAGTGATAGGCTGTGTTCTAGATTATTATATGTGGGGTTTTAGGTCCAATTATTAGCACCTCTGTTTTTTCAGAATTTAACATTAAGAAGTTACTCATCATCCAGCTTTTTATATCGACTATGCATTCTGTTAGATTATCAATTTGGTGTGTATCACCAGGCTGCGCTGAAATATAGAGCTGAGTATCATCAGCATAGCAGTGAAAGCTAACACCATGACTCCTGATAATGTCTCCCAGAGGTAACATGTACAGGTTGAAAAGTAACGGTCCTAGCACTGAGCCTTGAGGAACTCCATATTTCACTTTTGATCGATATGATACCTCCTCATTTAATGCCACAAACTGATAGCGGTCAGATAGATATGATGTAAGCCATGCTAAGCGCTTCCTCTAATGCCAACATAGTTTTCTAGTCTATCCAAGAGAATGTTGTGATCGATAGTATCGAATGCTGCGCTAAGATCTAATAGCACTAATAACGGAGATAAAACCACGGTCAGATGATAGAAGCAGGTCATTAGTAACTCTAATGAGAGCAGTCTCAGTACTATGGTACGGTCTAAAACCTGATTGGAAATCCTCACAGACACCATTTTTTTCTCAAAAAGGAATACAGTTGTGAGGATACTACCTTTTCTAGTATCTTTGACAGAAAAGGAGATTAGAGATTGGTCTGTAATTTACTAAGTCTTTGGGATCAAGATGTGGTTTCTTAATAAGAGGTTTAACTACAGCCAGTTTAAAGGTTTTGGGAACATAACCTAATGACAATGATGAATTAATAATGTTCAAAATAGGATCTATGACTTCTGGAAGCAGATCTTTTAATAGTTGAGATGGAATAGGGTCTAACATACATGTTGCTGGTTTAGATGATTTAACAAGTTTGTACAAGTCTTCTTCTCCTATAATAGAGAAAGAGTGTAATTTTTCCTTAGGGGTTCTAAAGCTCACTATCTGATGTGAAACTGTAGTTGACGGCTGCATAGTTACAATTTTATCTCTGATGGTATCAATCTTAGAAGTAAAGAAATTCATGAACTCATTGCAGCTATACTCTTGGGGCATATTAGCACCTGCTGATGCTTTATTTTTGTTAATTTAGTCACTGTACTGAATAAATACCGGGGTTGTGTTTGTTTTCTTCTAAAGGGATGAAAAATAATCAGATCTTGCTATTTTTAATGCTTTTCTGTATGACAGCATACTCTCCCGCCAGGCAATACGAAATACTTCTAATTTGTTTTTCTCCACCTGCGCTCCATTTTCGGGCTGCTCTCTTTAGGGTGCGTGTGTTGTCATTATACCAAGGAGTCAGATTGTTTTCTTTTATCTTTTTTAAGTGCAAAGGAGCAACTGTATCTAAAGTGCTAGAAAAAAGAGAGTGCATAGTTTCTGTTACATCATCAAGTTTTTGCATCGTATTGGATGAACTAAGGAATTGAGATAAGTCAGGAAGGTTATTTCGAAAGCTTTCTTTTGTGGTGGAAGTGATGGTTCTACCATACTTGTAATAAGATGCAGAGTTTACAGGTTTAGCTATACAGAGTTCACACAAGACTAGATAGTGATCTGAAATGTCATCACTTTGCTGCAGTACTTCAACCATTTTAACATCTATTCCATGTGACGACCCATGTGTATTATTTATAAAGATCAAAATTTATCAGACAAGAGTTATAGATCAGGTCTGTCCGCTTGGTACAAATGTTATTTTTAAGAGGGCTTTTTTTTTTTTTTTTTTTTTTTTTTAAGTACTTTTTCAAAGAATGGGACAAAATCCACACACAGATCACACCTATGTGGAAAATTAAAGATTGTAATTAATGTACCTTTTGGAACTGAAAAAGTGAAATACTGGAAGATGGCAAGATGCACTCGAGTCCGTGATAAAGAGAGAGTTTCAGAAATTACCCACTCATTGGGCAGTGAGTGTCATCTCATTTTACATGCGAGTAAAGCTGTAGACAGTTGGCATTGTACTTAAAAGAAAAATACATGAGCATTTTTAATATTGAAAATATTTGTGCATGAACACTAGCACACACCCATTACACAAGTACACTAGTGTTCTTTTTGTGTGATTCCTCTGTTTCTGGTTTGCAGGTAGTTTATGTGGTTTTGAGTATTGTAAATCACAGTACTTTGCTGGATATCTGATGAGCACACTACTGAGTGCACTGCAGCACTGCAGGGCATCGACTCCAAGACTGTGATCCTACTGGGAAAAGTTGCACTCTGGGTGATGGTTTTTGCATATGATAGATTTGTCCAGCATCACCATGGCACAGTGAGACGGAGAGGTTATCTGGACTTCTACAGACTGACCCGCAGAATAAAAAACCTTCCACTGCTCATTCACTCTGCAGGTGAAAATATGTTTCGCATTATGTTAACATTCCACTCCTGGTCATTAAGTGAAAAAGTTGCTCATGCTAATCGAAGTACTCTTTCAGTCACATGTTAAATGCTTGTTAGGGTTCACAACTGACCACTAGATGGCAGCAGAGAAAAGCTATTATTGAATGTGAGGACCGAGAAGTCAAAGACGAGGAACACCAGCAGTCACCAGAAAAAAAGAACTTTAATTAAACTCAAAGAAGTACCTTTACAAAAACAAACCAGGCAGACAGAGACAGACCAACAACAACAACAACAAAAAAAAAAGCCACCAAAATGGACAACACAACAGCTTATAAAGAGAAAGATGGGCCCATTACAAATTAAAAGAAACACTAAATCATCCCCAGAGAACCTAACCCATAACCAAACAACATAAATAGACAACCAAATATAATTAATAAAATCAGCTACTTTTCCTTTCTTGCCCCCGACCATCTCTCTGAATGGTATGTCCAGGAGAACCATTCCCCTTAAATTCCCAGTTTCCACCGGACTCTTAATTTTCGTCACACCAGGAAGCTGCAGTACTTGGGCCTGACAATCGTCACCACACACACAATGGTAAACTTAAGCCAAAATAGAAACAAAGGTAAATAACAGATACAAAGCAACTAATTTGTGTGCACTCCAAATCAGCAACGATGTATGTTATAAATAAAACCTATGGAAAATAAGATTATAAACCGTGTATGCTTGTGATTAACAAATGCAACTGACAAACAGTTAAACTAAAACCATAAATAAACATGATTTACAAACTGTGTTGTGTGTGTGTGTGTGTGTAAAAGGTGATACAGGTATATTACCACTCATGTGTGGCCACCACTCGGGTCGTCACATTGACACTGAACATACACTGCCTGTTCACCACCTCGATTTAACGAAGCAAACAGGTGATATGATCTGGCATCGCTGCAGCTGCTCAGGTCTAGGTTCAACAATGTTATGTTATTCCATACATTTTTTTTTCTTCCCTGATTGCATGGGCATATTCCAAGATAAAAATGCCAGGATTTATCAGGCTCAAATTGTGAAAGAAGGGTTCAGAGAGCATTAGATGTGATTTTTCACACATGGATTGGCCACCGCAGAGTCCATACTTTAACTCCGATGAGAATCTTTGGGATGTACTCTAGAAGACTATGTGAACAGTTCAACTCTCCCGTCATCAATATATAATCTTGGCGAAAAATGTATGCAACTCTGGATGGGAACAAATGTTACGACATTGCAGAAGCTTATCAGAACAATCAAAGCTAAAGACAGTCCAAAGAAATATAAGTGTGTGTGTGTGTGTGAGCCTTTTTTTTTTTTTTTTTTTTTTTTTTTTTTTTTTTTTTGCACAGGCAGTGTACATTGATCATGAAATGTACACTGCCTGTACATTTCAATGCTTTTGTTATGAATAAAAGAAAAATAATTATAATAATTTTATAACGTGGTAACATTTACAATTTAATTCCACTTATTTTTACTTGATGTTTTCTACACACGTGGGTGAGTTAGACACATATATGAAGTATAAGAGATATACATTACCATAAACGAATAAGGCCACAATTTGTATTTCGTCTATCTATCATGTTTTTGGATGTTCTAAACTTACCGATAAGCGCATCCTGCCCCGTTTCTTTGTCTAACTTCCACGAGCAGGTCGCCGCCATTGTTGTCTTTTCTTCGGCTGATATTCACACGCAGACCTGCTCGTACAGCGACATCCAGCGGCTGAGAAAACTTTCTACTTTGAGCTGATTGGAAGATTGCTTTCTTAATAGAGCATTATCGCCATCTACTGTGTAGTATCAAATAGTATTTGGGGGCTTGTTCATTTTACGTGGTATGGGTCTAAAATGGACCAAGTTTGCCACGGTAACGGTTCTGTTCAAATGGAAATATATTTGGTTTGGTTTGATATATATTTCATTCCATTCAGTAGTTTATGTAACACAGGTGGCTCTTTCGGGAGTGTGTGTGTGAGCGTCGGGGAAAATAATAGTGTAGGTGCCGGTTTGATTGGGCAGCGATTGCCAAGTGAAAGCATCCATTCTTCTGGGAGCAACTGATTGGGTGTGGTAATATACCTTTGCGGGGAGTATCGCGAGAACTTCTTCACGCGACTCAGAGCCTGCTGAGGAAGTGTTGTGACATCGCGAGAGTTACTCAGATGAGTAAAAGTTTTCAACGAAACATCGTCGTAACACTCGTGGTTATTTCCCCCTGCTTTTTCCGGGGCGTTACAAAGACACACTCATGTATGAAAATAAAATGCATCTTTATTTAAAGGGCGTAATAAAGCGCTGTTTTAAAATTCGCATTATTTGAATTTCAGTTGGTTTCCACTGACATTCCAATACGTCACAGCGCTTCGGTGCTAGACAACGAGAGAAAGTTTGCATTTGTTTATGCGTTTGGTTGATGCGTTATCTCAAAGCGACTTACATTGGACTGTAATCTACAATAAGTAGCTATTCAAAGTCTTTTCACGATCTACAGAGATAGTGTTTTGACTGTTCTACCGGACATCATGTCATTTACTTCATCCGAGAGTCAAAATGTCCCTGACGACCCCTCACAGGCCCAGAAGCGACACATTCTCCGCTGAGTTGGAACTTCGCAACAGCTTTGAATCGGACTCCGAGGAGGCATGCTTTGACATCATGCATTGCATAAAAATGAGCTGCAGCCGCATGTTCATGCAGGACAGAGGATGTAATGACGGTTTGGGATTGCTGAGCGTTGGCGGCATCTCCTCTTGTGAAAGCCAAATCGTCCGCAGTCCTCCGATGTCCAGCGCATCCCTCCATACATCCTGCAATTCTCTAGAAGCAGCAGGGCCTTCAGAAAGCATGGATTTCTGTAGTGACCAAGAAGTGTCTTCTATCGAGTCTACATCTCTAGGAGTGTCACCTGCAGACTCTGTGGACAGCAGTACAGGTAACACTGAAATGTGGACCTGCACTACAGTATAAGAAGTATCTAGAAGCACTATAGAGTATAAAGTTCCCAAGTCTCTGTCTCATATTTAAGATTCCTTTACATTGTTGTATATTTTGCATAGACCAATGAATGCAATACTCACGGGACATATTTATTAAATGTAAAGTCCAAGTGAATGCTTCTTCGTTTTTGTTTTAGAAAACCATGTCAGTCTAGGGAAGAAAGTGAAGAACAGGATCTGCTCATTCTTCAAGAGGACATGGAATGCTATAAAGGCGTCCTTCGTTCAGTGTTGAAACACTGACAGAGCCGTTCACGCCTCCGTCACATGACACAGATCTAGACGGTGCAGCTTCATCACGTCTTGCGGATCCTAGGCTGGCTGAATGGAGCTTTGACAGTGCCAACAACCCCTTTGAAGGAGGACGTGACAATAGCCTGGAACTGTTAAGCATTAGCAGTGAGGAACGAAGTTGGTCTCGGCAGAGTGGCCCTGCTAGAGAAGAGTGCGCATGTTCTGATCGTGAGAAGACGTGACGCAACAGAGTCTTCCTGAGCCTGAAGGAGCCGAGAGTGGGAAGTGGCGCCTTCTGTGGAGAACAGCACAGGTAAGAACGAAAGTACAGTAAAACCTGGGACATTTGTGTAGATAGTAAATACCAGCACAGTGCACTGGCATATGCAAATGATTCAGTCTTTTTGAATGATTTTTAGAAAAACACCGCGGTTTGAGGAAAAGGATGAAGAAAGGGATTTCTTCAGTCTTTAAGAAAGCATGGAAGCCCTTAAAGTGGCCCTCCTTCTGCTGCTGCCGCGGGACCAGAGTTGAGCCATTTGTGCCTCTACAAGAGAACTCGGAGCCGAATCCAGAGCCAGCTGATCCCAAACCACACTTTGTTGCAGAGCCCTTTGGTTTTCAATGATTTATTGAAATGTATGCATTTGAATTACACTGTATAATTTCATTAAGAATGTTTAAGCTAGTATTTGTGAAATAATCTCCTAGTTTATTGCTATTATAATTGTACAAAAGCATTTCATTTAAATGGCTGATGATGTTTAAAATGTTTTTATTTAATAAAATGTACATATAAAAATAATATCTCTCTTTGTCTCTTACTTTTGGCTGCTCCAAAAGGTGAAATGCATCTCAGAAATGTTGAAGCTTAAATGTAAAGTCTGAATTTAAAAAAGAGTATAGGCCTAAATATCAATATATTGAGATGAGATTCATTGACGTTTATTTTAGAAAAATCATTATAATTTATTTAAAAATGCAACTTCACCTAAATAGTATAAGATGCAGTCCTTTTTGTGACAGGAAATAAAATAAAATTGAATTTCACTGAAATTTGCAATCATAATTTCCACAATAAAGAAAAAGGTTATGGATGATAGTGTGAGTTAAAAAAAATACTCGCTCCTATGTCACTTCTGGGGTTATCGCATGTCCTCTAAAGCTGATCGATTTCATGTGATAACCCCTGAAGACTCATAGGTTATGAGGAAGAGCCAGGATGAATTAAAGAAAAAAACCCCTGAAATATGGTGCATATTTACTTTTTGGGTGAACTATTCCTTTAACAGAATCTGCTGCGCATTATTATCAATCAATCAATCATTTTTATTTATATAGCGCTTTTAACAACACAGGTTGCATCAAAGCACTGTACAGTATAATGACAGGGATGTATAATGACGTGAAAGTGACCAATTTCTTATTAAATGCAGAGACGGTCTCTGTAGTCAATTTAACGATAATCACTAGAAGTTAAGTGTCCCCAACCAAGCAAGCCAGAGGCGACAGCGGCAAGGAAACAAAACCCCATGCATACAGAATGGAGAAAAAAAAACCTTGGGAGAAACCAGACTCAGTTGGGGTCAGTTCTCCTCTGACCGGACGCCCAGCACTTAACTTCCAGTTCAATTTTAAGCGCTGCTGTGTCAGGTAGTGTAAATGACTTTGTGTGTGTGTGTGTGTGTGTGTGTGTGTGCATCAGGATCTGGTGATCTGTCGACGGGTGCATCTAGGTGTTCTGGTCTCTGATGAACATAATCTCTGGGTGCTGATCCACCATCTAGTCTGGATACAAACTGTGAAAACAGATTGAGAAAGAAACAGGACTAATATTAGCGTAGATGCTATTCTTTTACGATGTCACAAGTACATCGTATTTTAGGAGTAGTGTTCCCGGTTCCAGCAAATCTAAGTAATGCAGCCTAAAAATCCTTTAACGGATTTGAATAATAAAAGGTGTGTTGGTGTGTTATGTGTAGGCTAAGTTAAAAGATGTGTCTTTAATCTAGATTTAAACTGGCAGAGTGTGTCTGCTTCCCGAACACAGTTAGGAGATTGTTCCAGAGTTTAGGTGCTAGATAGGGAAAATGATCTGCCGCCCGCAGTTGATTTTGATATTCTAGGTATTATCAAATGGCCAGAGTTTTGAGAACGCAGCGGACGTGCAGGACTATAATGTGATAAGAGCTCGCTCAAGTATTGAGGAGCTAAACCATTCAGGGCTTTATAGGTAATTAATAAGATTTTAAAATCTATTCGATGTTTGATAGGAGCCAGTGCAGTGTTGACAGAACCGGGCTAATATGATCATGAGGTAACATGTACAGGTTGAAAAGTAACGGTCCTAGCACTGAGCCTTGAGGAACTCCATATTTCACTTTTGATCGATATGATACCTCCTCATTTAATGCCACAAACTGATAGCGGTCAGATAGGTATGATTTAAACCATGCTAAGGCGCTTCCTCTAATGCCAACATAGTTTTCTAGTCTATCCAAGAGAATGTTGTGATCGATAGTATCGAATGCTGCGCTAAGATCTAATAGCACTAATAACGAGATAAAACCACGGTCAGATGATAGAAGCAGGTCATTAGTAACTCTAATGAGAGCAGTCTCAGTACTATGGTACGGTCTAAAACCTGATTGGAAATCCTCACAGACACCATTTTTTCTAAAAAGGAATACAGTTGTGAGGATACTACCTTTCTAGTATCTTTGACAGAAAAGGAGATTAGAGATTGGTCTGTAATTTACTAAGTCTTTGGGATCAAGATGTGGTTTCTTAATAAGAGGTTTAACTACAGCCAGTTTAAAGGTTTTGGGAACATAACCTAATGACAATGATGAATTAATAATGTTCAAAATAGGATCTATGACTTCTGGAAGCAGATCTTTTAATAGTTGAGATGGAATAGGGTCTAACATACATGTTGCTGGTTTAGATGATTTAACAAGTTTGTACAAGTCTTCTTCTCCTATAATAGAGAAAGAGTGTAATTTTTCCTTAGGGTTCTAAAGCTCACTATCTGATGTGAAACTGTAGTTGACGGCTGCATAGTTACAATTTTATCTCTGATGGTATCAATCTTAGAAGTAAAGAAATTCATGAACTCATTGCAGCTATACTCTTGGGGCATATTAGCACCTGCTGATGCTTTATTTTTGTTAATTTAGTCACTGTACTGAATAAATACCGGGGTTGTGTTTGTTTTCTTCTAAAAGGGATGAAAAATAATCAGATCTTGCTATTTTTAATGCTTTTCTGTATGACAGCATACTCTCCCGCCAGGCAATACGTAAATACTTCTAATTTGTTTTTCTCCACCTGCGCTCCATTTTCCGGGCTGCTCTCTTTAGGGTGCGTGTGTTGTCATTATACCAAGGAGTCAGATTGTTTTCTTTTATCTTTTTTAAGTGCAAAGGAGCAACTGTATCTAAAGTGCTAGAAAAAAGAGAGTGCATAGTTTCTGTTACATCATCAAGTTTTTGCATCGTATTGGATGAACTAAGGAATTGAGATAAGTCAGGAAGGTTATTTCAAAGCTTTCTTTTGTGGTGGAAGTGATGGTTCTACCATACTTGTAATAAGATGCAGAGTTTACAGGTTTAGCTATACAGAGTTCACACAAGACTAGATAGTGATCTGAAATGTCATCACTTTGCTGCAGTACTTCAACCATTTTAACATCTATTCCATGTGACGACCCATGTGTATTATTTATAAAGATCAAAATTTATCAGACAAGAGTTATAGATCAGGTCTGTCCGCTTGGTACAAATGTTATTTTTAAATTATCAAGAACAAAGGACTGGAGTTTTTTTTTTTTTTTTTTTTTTTTTAAGTACTTTTTCAAAGAATGGGACAAAATCCACACACAGATCACACCTATGTGGAAAATTAAAGATTGTAATTAATGTACCTTTTTGGAACTGAAAAAAGTGAAATACTGGAAGATGGCAAGATGCACTCGAGTCCGTGATAAAGAGAGAGTTTCAGAAATTACCCACTCATTGGGCAGTGAGTGTCATCTCATTTTTACATGCGAGTAAAGCTGTAGACAGTTGGCATTGTACTTAAAAGAAAAATACATGAGCATTTTTTAATATTGAAAAATATTTGTGCATGAACACTAGCACACACCCATTACACAAGTACACTAGTGTTCTTTTTGTGTGATTCCTCTGTTTCTGGTTTGCAGGTAGTTTATGTGGTTTTGAGTATTGTAAATCACAGTACTTTGCTGGATATCTGATGAGCACACTACTGAGTGCACTGCAGCACTGCAGGGCATCGACTCCAAGACTGTGATCCTACTGGGAAAAGTTGCACTCTGGGTGATGGTTTTTGCATATGATAGATTTGTCCAGCATCACCATGGCACAGTGAGACGGAGAGGTTATCTGGACTTCTACAGACTGACCCGCAGAATAAAAACCTTCCACTGCTCATTCACTCTGCAGGTGAAAATATGTTTCGCATTATGTTAACATTCCACTCCTGGTCATTAAGTGAAAAAGTTGCTCATGCTAATCGAAGTACTCTTTCAGTCACATGTTAAATGCTTGTTAGGGTTCACAACTGACCACTAGATGGCAGCAGAAAAGCTATTATTGAATGTGAGGGACCGAGAAGTCAAAGACGAGGAACACCAGCAGTCACCAGAAAAAAAGAACTTTAATTAAACTCAAAGAAGTACCTTTACAAAAACAAACCAGGCAGACAGAGACAGACCAACAACAACAACAACAAAAAAAAAAGCCACCAAAATGGACAACACAACAGCTTATAAAGAGAAAGATGGGCCCATTACAAATTAAAAGAAACACTAAATCATCCCCAGAGAACCTAACCCATAACCAAACAACATAAATAGACAACCAAATATAATTAATAAAATCAGCTACTTTTCCTTTCTTGCCCCCGACCATCTCTCTGAATGGTATGTCCAGGAGAACCATTCCCCTTAAATTCCCAGTTTCCACCGGACTCTTAATTTTCGTCACACCAGGAAGCTGCAGTACTTGGGCCTGACAATCGTCACCACACACACCGGTAAACTTAAGCCAAAATAGAAACAAAGGTAAATAACAGATACAAAGCAACTAATTTGTGTGCACTCCAAATCAGCAACGATGTATGTTATAAATAAAACCTATGGAAAATAAGATTATAAACCGTGTATGCTTGTGATTAACAAATGCAACTGACAAACAGTTAAACTAAAACCATAAATAAACATGATTTACAAACTGTGTTGTGTGTGTGTGTGTGTAAAAGGTGATACAGGTATATTACCACTCATGTGTGGCCACCACTGGTCGTCACATTGACACTGAACATACACTGCCTGTTCACCACCTCGATTTAACGAAGCAAACAGGTGATATGATCTGGCATCGCTGCAGCTGCTCAGGTCTAGGTTCAACAATGTTATGTTATTCCATACATTTTTTTCTTCCCTGATTGCATGGGCATATTCCAAGATAAAAATGCCAGGATTTATCAGGCTCAAATTGTGAAAGAAGGGTTCAGAGAGCATTAGATGTGATTTTTCACACATGGATTGGCCACCGCAGAGTCCATACTTTAACTCCGATGAGAATCTTTGGGATGTACTCTAGAAGACTATGTGAACAGTTCAACTCTCCCGTCATCAATATATAATCTTGGCGAAAAATGTATGCAACTCTGGATGGGAACAAATGTTACGACATTGCAGAAGCTTATCAGAACAATCAAAGCTAAAGACAGTCCAAAGAAATATAAGTGTGTGTGTGTGTGTGAGCCTTTTTTTTTTTTTTTTTTTTTTTTTTTTTTTTGCACAGGCAGTGTACATTGATCATGAAATGTACACTGCCTGTACATTTCAATGCTTTTGTTATGAATAAAAGAAAAATAATTATAATAATTTTATAACGTGGTAACATTTACAATTTAATTCCACTTATTTTTACTTGATGTTTTCTACACACGTGGGTGAGTTAGACACATATATGAAGTATAAGAGATATACATTACCATAAATGAATAAGGCCACAATTTGTATTTCGCTCTATCTATCATGTTTTTGGATAGTCTAAACTTACCGATAAGCGCATCCTGCCCCGCTTCTTTGTCTAACTTCCACGAGCAGGTCGCCGCCATTGTTGTCTTTTCTTCGGCTGATATTCACACGCAGACCTGCTCGTACAGCGACATCCAGCGGCTGAGAAAACTTTCTACTTTGAGCTGATTGGAAGATTGCTTTCTTAATAGAGCATTATCGCCATCTACTGTGTAGTATGAAATAGTATTTGGGGCTTGTTCATTTTACGTGGTATGGGTCTAAAATGGACCAAGTTTGCCACGGTAACGGTTCTGTTCAAATGGAAATATATTTGGTTTGGTTTGATATATATATTTCATTCCATTCAGTAGTTTATGTAACACAGGTGGCTCTTTCGGGAGTGTGTGTGTGTGAGCGTCGGGAAAATAATAGTGTAGGTGCCGGTTTGATTGGGCAGCGATTGCCAAGTGAAAGCATCCATTCTTCTGGGAGCAACTGATTGGGTGTGGTAATATACCTTTGCGGGGAGTATCGCGAGAACTTCTTCACGCGACTCAGAGCCTGCTGAGGAAGTGTTGTGACATCGCGAGAGTTACTCGACGAGTAAAAGTTTTCAACGAGAAACATCGTCGTAACACTCGTGGTTATTTCCCCTGCTTTTTCCGGGCGTTACAAAGACACACTCATGTATGAAAATAAAATGCATCTTTATTTAAAGGGCGTAATAAAGCGCTGTTTTAAAATTCGCATTATTTGAATTTCAGTTGGTTTCACTGACATTCCAATACGTCACAGCGCTTCGTGCTAGACAACGAGAAAGTTTGCATTTGTTTATGCGTTTGGTTGATGCGTTATCTCAAAGCGACTTACATTGGACTGTAATCTACAATAAGTAGCTATTCAAAGTCTTTTCACGATCTACAGAGATAGTGTTTTTGACTGTTCTACCGACATCATGTCATTTACTTCATCCGAGAGTCAAATGTCCCTGACGACCCTCACAGGCCCAGAAGCGACACATTCTCCGCTGAGTTGGAACTTCGCAACAGCTTTGAATCGGACTCCGAGGAGGCATGCTTTGACATCATGCATTGCATAAAAATGAGCTGCAGCCGCATGTTCATGCAGGACAGAGGATGTAATGACGGTTTGGGATTGCTGAGCGTTGGCGGCATCTCCTCTTGTGAAAGCCAAATCGTCCGCAGTCCTCCGATGTCCAGCGCATCCCTCCATACATCCTGCAATTCTCTAGAAGCAGCAGGGCCTTCAGAAAGCATGGATTTCTGTAGTGACCAAGAAGTGTCTTCTATCGAGTCTACATCTCTAGGAGTGTCACCTGCAGACTCTGTGGACAGCAGTACAGGTAACACTGAAATGTGGACCTGCACTACAGTATAAGAAGTATCTAGAAGCACTATAGAGTATAAAGTTCCCAAGTCTCTGTCTCATATTTAAGATTCCTTTACATTGTTGTATATTTTGCATAGACCAATGAATGCAATACTCACGGGACATATTTATTAAATGTAAAGTCCAAGTGAATGCTTCTTCGTTTTCGTTTTAGAAAACCATGTCAGTCTAGGGAAGAAAGTGAAGAACAGGATCTGCTCATTCTTCAAGAGGACATGGAATGCTATAAAGCGCCCTTCGCTCAGTTGTGAAACACTGACAGAGCCGTTCACGCCTCCGTCACATGACACAGATCTAGACGGTGCAGCTTCATCACGTCTTGCGGATCCTAGGCTGGCTGAATGGAGCTTTGACAGTGCCAACAACCCCTTTGAAGGAGGACGTGACAATAGCCTGAAACTGTTAAGCATTAGCAGTGAGGAACGGTTGGTCTCGGCAGAGTGGCCCTGCTAGAGAAGAGTGCGCATGTTCTGATCGTGAGAAGACGACGCAACAGAGTCTTCCTGAGCCTGAAGGAGCCGAGTGACGAAGTGGCGCCTTCTGTGGAGAACAGCACAGGTAAGAACGAAAGTACAGTAAAACCTGGGACATTTGTGTAGATAGTAAATACCAGCACAGTGCACTGGCATATGCAAATGATTCAGTCTTTTTGAATGATTTTTAGAAAAACACCGCGGTTTGAGGAAAAGGATGAAGAAAGGGATTTCTTCAGTCTTTAAGAAAGCATGGAAGCCCTTAAAGTGGCCCTCCTTCTGCTGCTGCCATGGACCAGAGTTGAGCCATTTGTGCCTCTACAAGAGAACTCGAGCCGAATCCAGAGCCAGCTGATCCCAAACCACACTTTGTTGCAGAGCCCTTTGGTTTTCAATGATTTATTGAAATGTATGCATTTGAATTACACTGTATAATTTCATTAAGAATGTTTAAGCTAGTATTTGTGAAATAATCTCCTAGTTTATTGCTATTATAATTGTACAAAAGCATTTCATTTAAATGGCTGATGATGTTTAAAATGTTTTTATTTAATAAAATGTACATATAAAAATAATATCTCTCTTTGTCTCTTACTTTTGGCTGCTCAAAAGGTGAAATGCATCTCAGAAATGTTGAAGCTTAAATGTAAAGTCTGAATTTAAAAAAAAGAGTATAGGCCTAAATATCAATATATTGAGATGAGATTCATTGACGTTTATTTTAGAAAAATCATTATAATTTATTTAAAAATGCAACTTCACCTAAATAGTATAAGATGCAGTCCTTTTTGTGACAGGAAATAAAATAAAATTGAATTTCACTGAAATTTGCAATCATAATTTCCACAATAAAGAAAAAGGTTATGGATGATAGTGTGAGTTAAAAAAATACTCGCTCCTATGTCACTTCTGGGGGTTATCGCATGTCCTCTAAAGCTGATCGATTTCATGTGATAACCCCTGAAGACTCATAGGTTATGAGGAAGAGCCAGGATGAATTAAAGAAAAAAACCCCTGAAATATGGTGCATATTTACTTTTTGGGTGAACTATTCCTTTAACAGAATCTGCTGCGCATTATTATCAATCAATCAATCATTTTTATTTATATAGCGCTTTTAACAACACAGGTTGCATCAAAGCACTGTACAGTATAATGACAGGGATGTATAATGACGAAAGTGACCAATTTCTTATTAAATGCAGAGACGGTCTCTGTAGTCAATTTAACGATAATCACTAGAAGTTAAGTGTCCCCAACCAAGCAAGCCAGAGGCGACAGCGGCAAGGAAACAAAACCCCATGCATACAGAATGGAGAAAAAAAAAAACCTTGGGAGAAACCAGACTCAGTTGGGGTCAGTTCTCCTCTGACCGGACGCCCAGCACTTAACTTCCAGTTCAATTTTAAACGCTGCTGTGTCAGGTAGTGTAAATGACTTTGTGTGTGTGTGTGTGTGTGTGTGTGTGTGTGTGCATCAGGATCTGGTGATCTGTCGACGGGCGCATCTAGGTGTTCTGGTCTCTGATGAACATAATCTCTGGGTGCTGATCCACCATCTAGTCTGGATACAAACTGTGAAAACAGATTGAGAAAGAAACAGGACTAATATTAGCGTAGATGCCATTCTTTTTACGATGTCACAAGTACATCGTATTTTAGGAGTAGTGTTCCCGGTTCCAGCAAATCTAAGTAATGCAGCCTAAAAATCCTTTAACGGATTTGAATAATAAAAAGGTGTGTTGGTGTGTTATGTGTAGGCTAAGTTAAAAAGATGTGTCTTTAATCTAGATTTAAACTGGCAGAGTGTGTCTGCTTCCCGAACACAGTTAGGAGATTGTTCCAGAGTTTAGGTGCTAGATAGGAAAATGATCTGCCGCCTCGCAGTTGATTTTGATATTCTAGGTATTATCAAATGGCCAGAGTTTTGAGAACGCAGCGGACGTGCAGGACTATAATGTGATAAGAGCTCGCTCAAGTATTGAGGAGCTAAACCATTCAGGGCTTTATAGGTAATTAATAAGATTTTAAAATCTATTCGATGTTTGATAGGAGCCAGTGCAGTGTTGACAGAACCGGCTAATATGATCATACTTCCTAGTTCTAGTAAGGACTCTGGCTGCTGCGTTTTGGACTAGCTGAAGTTTGTTTATTAAGCGTGCAGAACAACCACCCAATAAAGCATTGCAATAATCTAACCTTGAGGTCATAAACGCATGAATTAATATCTCTGCATTAGAGGTTGAAAGCATAGGTCGTAATTTAGATATATTTTTAAGATGGAAAAACGCAGTTTTACAGATGCTAGAAACATGATTTTCAAAGGAAAGATTGCGGTCAAACAGCACACCTAGGTTCCTAACTGATGATGAAGAATTAACAGAGCAGCCATCAAGTGATAGGCTGTGTTCTAGATTATTATATGTGGGTTTTTAGGTCCAATTATTAGCACCTCTGTTTTTTCAGAATTTAACATTAAGAAGTTACTCATCATCCAGCTTTTTATATCGACTATGCATTCTGTTAGATTATCAATTTGGTGTGTATCACCAGGCTGCGCTGAAATATAGAGCTGAGTATCATCAGCATAGCAGTGAAAGCTAACACCATGACTCCTGATAATGTCTCCCAGAGGTAACATGTACAGGTTGAAAAGTAACGGTCCTAGCACTGAGCCTTGAGGAACTCCATATTTCACTTTTGATCGATATGATACCTCCTCATTTAATGCCACAAACTGATAGCGGTCAGATAGATATGATGTAAGCCATGCTAAGGCGCTTCCTCTAATGCCAACATAGTTTTCTAGTCTATCCAAGAGAATGTTGTGATCGATAGTATCGAATGCTGCGCTAAGATCTAATAGCACTAATAACGAGATAAAACCACGGTCAGATGATAGAAGCAGGTCATTAGTAACTCTAATGAGAGCAGTCTCAGTACTATGGTACGGTCTAAAACCTGATTGGAAATCCTCACAGACACCATTTTTTCTAAAAAGGAATACAGTTGTGAGGATACTACCTTTTCTAGTATCTTTGACAGAAAAGGAGATTAGAGATTGGTCTGTAATTTACTAAGTCTTTGGGATCAAGATGTGGTTTCTTAATAAGAGGTTTAACTACAGCCAGTTTAAAGGTTTTGGGAACATAACCTAATGACAATGATGAATTAATAATGTTCAAAATAGGATCTATGACTTCTGGAAGCAGATCTTTTAATAGTTGAGATGGAATAGGGTCTAACATACATGTTGCTGGTTTAGATGATTTAACAAGTTTGTACAAGTCTTCTTCTCCTATAATAGAGAAAGAGTGTAATTTTTCCTTAGGGGTTCTAAAGCTCACTATCTGATGTGAAACTGTAGTTGACGGCTGCATAGTTACAATTTTATCTCTGATGGTATCAATCTTAGAAGTAAAGAAATTCATGAACTCATTGCAGCTATACTCTTGGGGCATATTAGCACCTGCTGATGCTTTATTTTTGTTAATTTAGTCACTGTACTGAATAAATACCGGGGTTGTGTTTGTTTTCTTCTAAAAGGGATGAAAAATAATCAGATCTTGCTATTTTTAATGCTTTTCTGTATGACAGCATACTCTCCCGCCAGGCAATACGAAATACTTCTAATTTGTTTTTTCTCCACCTGCGCTCCATTTTCCGGGCTGCTCTCTTTAGGGTGCGTGTGTTGTCATTATACCAAGGAGTCAGATTGTTTTCTTTATCTTTTTTAAGTGCAAAGGAGCAACTGTATCTAAAGTGCTAGAAAAAAGAGAGTGCATAGTTTCTGTTACATCATCAAGTTTTTGCATCGTATTGGATGAACTAAGGAATTGAGATAAGTCAGGAAGGTTATTTCGAAAGCTTTCTTTTGTGGTGGAAGTGATGGTTCTACCATACTTGTAATAAGGTGCAGAGTTTACAGGTTTAGCTATACAGAGTTCACACAAGACTAGATAGTGATCTGAAATGTCATCACTTTGCTGCAGTACTTCAACCATTTTAACATCTATTCCATGTGACGACCCATGTGTATTATTTATAAAGATCAAAATTTATCAGACAAGAGTTATAGATCAGGTCTGTCCGCTTGGTACAAATGTTATTTTTAAATTATCAAGAACAAAGGACTGGAGTTTTTTTTTTTTTTTTTTTTTTTTTTTAAGTACTTTTTCAAAGAATGGGACAAAATCCACACACAGATCACACCTATGTGGAAAATTAAAGATTGTAATTAATGTACCTTTTGGAACTGAAAAAGTGAAATACTGGAAGATGGCAAGATGCACTCGAGTCCGTGATAAAGAGAGAGTTTCAGAAATTACCCACTCATTGGGCAGTGAGTGTCATCTCATTTTACATGCGAGTAAAGCTGTAGACAGTTGGCATTGTACTTAAAAGAAAAATACATGAGCATTTTTAATATTGAAAATATTTGTGCATGAACACTAGCACACACCCATTACACAAGTACACTAGTGTTCTTTTTGTGTGATTCCTCTGTTTCTGGTTTGCAGGTAGTTTATGTGGTTTTGAGTATTGTAAATCACAGTACTTTGCTGGATATCTGATGAGCACACTACTGAGTGCACTGCAGCACTGCAGGGCATCGACTCCAAGACTGTGATCCTACTGGGAAAAGTTGCACTCTGGGTGATGGTTTTTGCATATGATAGATTTGTCCAGCATCACCATGGCACAGTGAGACGGAGAGGTTATCTGGACTTCTACAGACTGACCCGCAGAATAAAAAAACCTTCCACTGCTCATTCACTCTGCAGGTGAAAATATGTTTCGTGATTATGTTAACATTCCACTCCTGGTCATTAAGTGAAAAAGTTGCTCATGCTAATCGAAGTACTCTTTCAGTCACATGTTAAATGCTTGTTAGGGTTCACAACTGACCACTAGATGGCAGCAGAAAAGCTATTATTGAATGTGAGGGACCGAGAAGTCAAAGACGAGGAACACCAGCAGTCACCAGAAAAAAAAAGAACTTTAATTAAACTCAAAGAAGTACCTTTACAAAAACAAACCAGGCAGACAGAGACAGACCAACAACAACAACAACAAAAAAAAAAGCCACCAAAATGGACAACACAACAGCTTATAAAGAGAAAGATGGGCCCATTACAAATTAAAAGAAACACTAAATCATCCCCAGAGAACCTAACCCATAACCAAACAACATAAATAGACAACCAAATATAATTAATAAAATCAGCTACTTTTCCTTTCTTGCCCCCCCCCGACCATCTCTCTGAATGGTATGTCCAGGGAGAACCATTCCCCCTTAAATTCCCAGTTTCCACCCGGACTCTTAATTTTCAGTCACACCAGGAAGCTGCAGTACTTGGGCCTGACAATCGTCACCACACACGCCGGTAAACTTAAGCCAAAATAGAAACAAAGGTAAATAACAGATACAAAGCAACTAATTTGTGTGCACTCCAAATCAGCAACGATGTATGTTATAAATAAAACCTATGGAAAATAAGATTATAAACCGTGTATGCTTGTGATTAACAAATGCAACTGACAAACAGTTAAACTAAAACCATAAATAAACATGATTTACAAACTGTGTTGTGTGTGTGTGTGTAAAAGGTGATGCAGGTATATTACCACTCATGTGTGGCCACCACTGGTCGTCACATTGACACTGAACATACACTGCCTGTTCACCACCTCGATTTAACGAAGCAAACAGGTGATATGATCTGGCATCGCTGCAGCTGCTCAGGTCTAGGTTCAACAATGTTATGTTATTCCATACATTTTTTTTTTCTTCCTGATTGCATGGGCATATTCCAAGATAAAAATGCCAGGATTTATCAGGCTCAAATTGTGAAAGAAGGGTTCAGAGAGCATTAGATGTGATTTTTCACACATGGATTGGCCACCGCAGAGAGTCCATACTTTAACTCCGATGAGAATCTTTGGGATGTACTCTAGAAGACTATGTGAACAGTTCAACTCTCCCGTCATCAATATATAATCTTGGCGAAAAATGTATGCAACTCTGGATGGGAACAAATGTTACGACATTGCAGAAGCTTATCAGAAGAATCAAAGCTAAAGACAGTCCAAAGAAATATAAGTGTGTGTGTGAGTTTTTTTTTTTTTTTTTTTTTTTTTTTTTGCACAGGCAGTGTATTATTGATCATGAAATGTACACTGCCTGTACATTTCAATGCTTTTGTTATGAATAAAAGAAAAATAATTATAATAATTTTATAACGTGGTAACATTTACAATTTAATTCCACTTATTTTTACTTGATGTTTTCTACACACGTGGGTGAGTTAGACACATATATGAAGTATAAGAGATATACATTACCATAAACGAATAAGGCCACAATTTGTATTTCGTCTATCTATCATGTTTTTGGATAGTCTAAACTTACCGATAAGCGCATCCTGCCCCGTTTCTTTGTCTAACTTCCACGAGCAGGTCGCCGCCATTGTTGTCTTTTCTTGGCTGATATTCACACGCAGACCTGCTCGTACAGCGACATCCAGCGGCTGAGAAAACTTTCTACTTTGAGCTGATTGGAAGATTGCTTTCTTAATAGAGCATTATCGCCATCTACTGTGTAGTATGAAATAGTATTTGGGGGCTTGTTCATTTTACGTGGTATGGGTCTAAAATGGACCAAGTTTGCCACGGTAACGGTTCTGTTCAAATGGAAATATATTTGGTTTGGTTTGATATATATTTCATTCCATTCAGTAGTTTATGTAACACAGGTGGCTCTTTCGGGAGTGTGTGTGTGTGTGAGCGTCGGGAAAATAATAGTGTAGGTGCCGGTTTGATTGGGCAGCGATTGCCAAGTGAAAGCATCCATTCTTCTGGGAGCAACTGATTGGGTGTGGTAATATACCTTTGCGGGGAGTATCGCGAGAACTTCTTCACGCGACTCAGAGCCTGCTGAGGAAGTGTTGTGACATCGCGAGAGTTACTCAGACGAGTAAAAGTTTTCAACGAGAAACATCGTCGTAACACTCGTGGTTATTTCCCCTGCTTTTTCCGGGCGTTACAAAGACACACTCATGTATGAAAATAAAATGCATCTTTATTTAAAGGGCGTAATAAAGCGCTGTTTTAAAATTCGCATTATTTGAATTTCAGTTGGTTTCACTGACATTCCAATACGTCACAGCGCTTCGGTGCTAGACAACGAGAGAAAGTTTGCATTTGTTTATGCGTTTGGTTGATGCGTTATCTCAAAGCGACTTACATTGGACTGTAATCTACAATAAGTAGCTATTCAAAGTCTTTTCACGATCTACAGAGATAGTGTTTTTGACTGTTCTACCGACATCATGTCATTTACTTCATCCGAGAGTCAAAATGTCCCTGACGACCCTCACAGGCCCAGAAGCGACACATTCTCCGCTGAGTTGGAACTTCGCAACAGCTTTGAATCGACTCGAGGAGGCATGCTTTGACATCATGCATTGCATAAAATGAGCTGCAGCCGCATGTTCATGCAGGACAGAGGATGTAATGACGGTTTGGGATTGCTGAGCGTTGGCGGCATCTCCTCTTGTGAAAGCCAAATCGTCCGCAGTCCTCCGATGTCCAGCGCATCCTCCATACATCCTGCAATTCTCTAGAAGCAGCAGGGCCTTCAGAAAGCATGGATTTCTGTAGTGACCAAGAAGTGTCTTCTATCGAGTCTACATCTCTAGGAGTGTCACCTGCAGACTCTGTGGACAGCAGTACAGGTAACACTGAAATGTGGACCTGCACTACAGTATAAGAAGTATCTAGAAGCACTATAGAGTATAAAGTTCCCAAGTCTCTGTCTCATATTTAAGATTCCTTTACATTGTTGTATATTTTGCATAGACCAATGAATGCAATACTCACGGGACATATTTATTAAATGTAAAGTCCAAGTGAATGCTTCTTCGTTTTCGTTTTAGAAAACCATGTCAGTCTAGGGAAGAAAGTGAAGAACAGGATCTGCTCATTCTTCAAGAGGACATGGAATGCTATAAAGCGTCCTTCGTTCAGTTGTGAAACACTGACAGAGCCGTTCACGCCTCCGTCACATGACACAGATCTAGACGGTGCAGCTTCATCACGTCTTGCGGATCCTAGGCTGGCTGAATGGAGCTTTGACAGTGCCAACAACCCCTTTGAAGGAGGACGTGACAATAGCCTGGAACTGTTAAGCATTAGCAGTGAGGAACGGTTGGTCTCGGCAGAGTGGCCCTGCTAGAGAAGAGTGCGCATGTTCTGATCGTGAGAAGACGTGATGCATAACAGAGTCTTCCCTGAGCCTGAAGGAGCCGAGTGACGAAGTGGCGCCTTCTGTGGAGAACAGCACAGGTAAGAACGAAAGTACAGTAAAACCTGGGACATTTGTGTAGATAGTAAATACCAGCACAGTGCACTGGCATATGCAAATGATTCAGTCTTTTTGAATGATTTTTAGAAAAACACCGCGGTTTGAGGAAAAGGATGAAGAAAGGGATTTCTTCAGTCTTTAAGAAAGCATGGAAGCCCTTAAAGTGGCCCTCCTTCTGCTGCTGCCGCGGGACCAGAGTTGAGCCATTTGTGCCTCTACAAGAGAACTCGGAGCCGAATCCAGAGCCAGCTGATCCCAAACCACACTTTGTTGCAGAGCCCTTTGGTTTTCAATGATTTATTGAAATGTATGCATTTGAATTACACTGTATAATTTCATTAAGAATGTTTAAGCTTAGTATTTGTGAAATAATCTCCTAGTTTATTGCTATTATAATTGTACAAAAGCATTTCATTTAAATGGCTGATGATGTTTAAAATGTTTTTATTTAATAAAATGTACATATAAAAATAATATCTCTCTTTGTCTCTTACTTTTGGCTGCTCCAAAAGGTGAAATGCATCTCAGAAATGTTGAAGCTTAAATGTAAAGTCTGAATTTAAAAAAGAGTATAGGCCTAAATATCAATATATTGAGATGAGATTCATTGACGTTTATTTTAGAAAATCATTATAATTTATTTAAAAATGCAACTTCACCTAAATAGTATAAGATGCAGTCCTTTTGTGACAGGAAATAAAATAAAATTGAATTTCACTGAAATTTGCAATCATAATTTCCACAATAAAGAAAAAGGTTATGGATGATAGTGTGAGTTAAAAAAATACTCTGCTCCTATGTCACTTCTGGGGTTATCGCATGTCCTCTAAAGCTGATCGATTTCATGTGATAACCCCTGAAGACTCATAGGTTATGAGGAAGAGCCAGGATGAATTAAAGAAAAAAACCCTGAAATATGGTGCATATTTACTTTTGGGTGAACTATTCCTTTAACAGAATCTGCTGCGCATTATTATCAATCAATCAATCATTTTTATTTATATAGCGCTTTTAACAACACAGGTTGCATCAAAGCACTGTACAGTATAATGACAGGGATGTATAATGACGAAAGTGACCAATTTCTTATTAAATGCAGAGACGGTCTCTGTAGTCAATTTAACGATAATCACTAGAAGTTAAGTGTCCCCAACCAAGCAAGCCAGAGGCGACAGCGGCAAGGGAAACAAAACCCCATGCATACAGAATGGAGAAAAAAAAACCTTGGGAGAAACCAGACTCAGTTGGGGTCAGTTCTCCTCTGACCGGACGCCCAGCACTTAACTTCCAGTTCAATTTTAAACGCTGCTGTGTCAGGTAGTGTAAATGACTTTGTGTGTGTGTGTGTGTGTGTGTGTGTGTGTGTGCATCAGGATCTGGTGATCTGTCGACGGGCGCATCTAGGTGTTCTGGTCTCTGATGAACATAATCTCTGGGTGCTGATCCACCATCTAGTCTGGATACAAACTGTGAAAACAGATTGAGAAAGAAACAGGACTAATATTAGCGTAGATGCTATTCTTTTACGATGTCACAAGTACATCGATTTTAGGAGTAGTGTTCCCGGTTCCAGCAAATCTAAGTAATGCAGCCTAAAAATCCTTTAACGGATTTGAATAATAAAAGGTGTGTTGGTGTGTTATGTGTAGGCTAAGTTAAAAAGATGTGTCTTTAATCTAGATTTAAACTGGCAGAGTGTGTCTGCTTCCCGAACACAGTTAGGAGATTGTTCCAGAGTTTAGGTGCTAGATAGGAAAATGATCTGCCGCCCGCAGTTGATTTTGATATTCTAGGTATTATCAAATGGCCAGAGTTTTGAGAACGCAGCGGACGTGCAGGACTATAATGTGATAAGAGCTCGCTCAAGTATTGAGGAGCTAAACCATTCAGGGCTTTATAGGTAATTAATAAGATTTTAAAATCTATTCGATGTTTGATAGGAGCCAGTGCAGTGTTGACAGAACCGGGCTAATATGATCATACTTCCTAGTTCTAGTAAGGACTCTGGCTGCTGCGTTTTGGACTAGCTGAAGTTTGTTTATTAAGCGTGCAGAACAACCACCCAATAAAGCATTGCAATAATCTAACCTTGAGGTCATAAACGCATGAATTAATATCTCTGCATTAGAGGTTGAAAGCATAGGTCGTAATTTAGATATATTTTTAAGATGGAAAAACGCAGTTTTACAGATGCTAGAAACATGATTTTCAAAGGAAAGATTGCGGTCAAACAGCACACCTAGGTTCCTAACTGATGATGAAGAATTAACAGAGCAGCCATCAAGTGATAGGCTGTGTTCTAGATTATTATATGTGGGGTTTTAGGTCCAATTATTAGCACCTCTGTTTTTTCAGAATTTAACATTAAGAAGTTACTCATCATCCAGCTTTTTATATCGACTATGCATTCTGTTAGATTATCAATTTGGTGTGTATCACCAGGCTGCGCTGAAATATAGAGCTGAGTATCATCAGCATAGCAGTGAAAGCTAACACCATGACTCCTGATAATGTCTCCCAGAGGTAACATGTACAGGTTGAAAAGTAACGGTCCTAGCACTGAGCCTTGAGGAACTCCATATTTCACTTTTGATCGATATGATACCTCCTCATTTAATGCCACAAACTGATAGCGGTCAGATAGATATGATGTGCCATGCTAAGGCGCTTCCTCTAATGCCAACATAGTTTTCTAGTCTATCCAAGAGAATGTTGTGATCGATAGTATCGAATGCCGCGCTAAGATCTAATAGCACTAATAACTAGATAAAACCACGGTCAGATGATAGAAGCAGGTCATTAGTAACTCTAATGAGAGCAGTCTCAGTACTATGGTACGGTCTAAAACCTGATTGGAAATCCTCACAGACACCATTTTTTCTAAAAAGGAATACAGTTGTGAGGATACTACCTTTCTAGTATCTTTGACAGAAAAGGAGATTAGAGATTGGTCTGTAATTTACTAAGTCTTTGGGATCAAGATGTGGTTTCTTAATAAGAGGTTTAACTACAGCCAGTTTAAAGGTTTTGGGAACATAACCTAATGACAATGATGAATTAATAATGTTCAAAATAGGATCTATGACTTCTGGAAGCAGATCTTTTAATAGTTGAGATGGAATAGGGTCTAACATACATGTTGCTGGTTTAGATGATTTAACAAGTTTGTACAAGTCTTCTTCTCCTATAATAGAGAAAGAGTGTAATTTTTCCTTAGGGTTCTAAAGCTCACTATCTGATGTGAAACTGTAGTTGACGGCTGCATAGTTACAATTTTATCTCTGATGGTATCAATCTTAGAAGTAAAGAAATTCATGAACTCATTGCAGCTATACTCTTGGGGCATATTAGCACCTGCTGATGCTTTATTTTTGTTAATTTAGTCACTGTACTGAATAAATACCGGGGTTGTGTTTGTTTTCTTCTAAAAGGGATGAAAAATAATCAGATCTTGCTATTTTTAATGCTTTTCTGTATGACAGCATACTCTCCCGCCAGGCAATACGAAATACTTCTAATTTGTTTTTTCTCCACCTGCGCTCCATTTTCCGGGCTGCTCTCTTTAGGGTGCGTGTGTTGTCATTATACCAAGGAGTCAGATTGTTTTCTTTTATCTTTTTTAAGTGCAAAGGAGCAACTGTATCTAAAGTGCTAGAAAAAGAGAGTGCATAGTTTCTGTTACATCATCAAGTTTTTGCATCGTATTGATGAACTAAGGAATTGAGATAAGTCAGGAAGGTTATTTCGAAAGCTTTCTTTTGTGGTGGAAGTGATGGTTCTACCATACTTGTAATAAGATGCAGAGTTTACAGGTTTAGCTATACAGAGTTCACACAAGACTAGATAGTGATCTGAAATGTCATCACTTTGCTGCAGTACTTCAACCATTTTAACATCTATTCCATGTGACACCCATGTGTATTATTTATAAAGATCAAAATTTATCAGACAAGAGTTATAGATCAGGTCTGTCCGCTTGGTACAAATGTTATTTTTAAGAGCTTTTTTTTTTTTTTTTTTTTTTTTTTTTTTTTAAGTACTTTTTCAAAGAATGGGACAAAATCCACACACAGATCACACCTATGTGGAAAATTAAAGATTGTAATTAATGTACCTTTTTGGAACTGAAAAAGTGAAATACTGGAAGATGGCAAGATGCACTCGAGTCCGTGATAAAGAGAGAGTTTCAGAAATTACCCACTCATTGGGCAGTGAGTGTCATCTCATTTTTACATGCGAGTAAAGCTGTAGACAGTTGGCATTGTACTTAAAAGAAAAATACATGAGCATTTTTAATATTGAAAAATATTTGTGCATGAACACTAGCACACACCCATTACACAAGTACACTAGTGTTCTTTTGTGTGATTCCTCTGTTTCTGGTTTGCAGGTAGTTTATGTGGTTTTGAGTATTGTAAATCACAGTACTTTGCTGGATATCTGATGAGCACACTACTGAGTGCACTGCAGCACTGCAGGGCATCGACTCAAGACTGTGATCCTACTGGGAAAAGTTGCACTCTGGGTGATGGTTTTTGCATATGATAGATTTGTCCAGCATCACCATGGCACAGTGAGACGGAGAGGTTATCTGGACTTCTACAGACTGACCCGCAGAATAAAAACCTTCCACTGCTCATTCACTCTGCAGGTGAAAATATGTTTCGCATTATGTTAACATTCCACTCCTGGTCATTAAGAAAAAAGTTGCTCATGCTAATCGAAGTACTCTTTCAGTCACATGTTAAATGCTTGTTAGGGTTCACAACTGACCACTAGATGGCAGCAGAAAAGCTATTATTGAATGTGAGGGACCGAGAAGTCAAAGACGAGGAACACCAGCAGTCACCAGAAAAAAAAAGAACTTTAATTAAACTCAAAGAAGTACCTTTACAAAAACAAACCAGGCAGACAGAGACAGACCAACAACAACAACAACAAAAAAAAAAGCCACCAAAATGGACAACACAACAGCTTATAAAGAGAAAGATGGGCCCATTACAAATTAAAAGAAACACTAAATCATCCCCAGAGAACCTAACCCATAACCAAACAACATAAATAGACAACCAAATATAATTAATAAAATCAGCTACTTTTCCTTTCTTGCCCCCCCCGACCATCTCTCTGAATGGTATGTCCAGGGAGAACCATTCCCCCTTAAATTCCCAGTTTCCACCCGGACTCTTAATTTTCGTCACACCAGGAAGCTGCAGTACTTGGGCCTGACAATCGTCACCACACACGCCTGGTAAACTTAAGCCAAAATAGAAACAAAGGTAAATAACAGATACAAAGCAACTAATTTGTGTGCACTCCAAATCAGCAACGATGTATGTTATAAATAAAACCTATGGAAAATAAGATTATAAACCGTGTATGCTTGTGATTAACAAATGCAACTGACAAACAGTTAAACTAAAACCATAAATAAACATGATTTACAAACTGTGTTTGTGTGTGTGTGTGTGTGTAAAAGGTGATACAGGTATATTACCACTCATGTGTGGCCACCACTGGCCGTACATTGACACTGAACATACACTGCCTGTTCACCACCTCGATTTAACGAAGCAAACAGGTGATATGATCTGGCATCGCTGCAGCTGCTCAGGTCTAGGTTCAACAATGTTATGTTATTCCATACATTTTTTTTTCTTCCCTGATTGCATGGGCATATTCCAAGATAAAAATGCCAGGATTTATCAGGCTCAAATTGTGAAAGAAGGGTTCAGAGAGCATTAGATGTGATTTTTCACACATGGATTGGCCACCGTGCAGAGTCCATACTTTAACTCCGATGAGAATCTTTGGGATGTACTCTAGAAGACTATGTGAACAGTTAAACTCTCCCGTCATCAATATATAATCTTGGCTAAAAATGTATGCAACTCTGGATGGGAACAAATGTTACGACATTGCAGAAGCTTATCAGAACAATCAAAGCTAAAGACAGTCCAAAGAAATATAGTGTGTGTGTGTGAGCCTTTTTTTTTTTTTTTTTTTTTTTTGCACAGGCAGTGTATATTGATCATGAAATGTACACTGCCTGTACATTTCAATGCTTTTGTTATGAATAAAGAAAAATAATTATAATAATTTTATAACGTGGTAACATTTACAATTTAATTCCACTTATTTTTACTTGATGTTTCTACACACGTGGGTGAGTTAGACACATATATGAAGTATAAGAGATATACATTACCATAAACTAATAAGGCCACAATTTGTATTTCGTCTCATCTATCATGTTTTTGGATAGTCTAAACTTACCGATAAGCGCATCCTGCCCCGTTTCTTTGTCTAACTTCCACGAGCAGGTCGCCGCCATTGTTGTCTTTTCTTCGGCTGATATTCACACGCAGACCTGCTCGTACAGCGACATCCAGCGGCTGAGAAAACTTTCTACTTTGAGCTGATTGGAAGATTGCTTTCTTAATAGAGCATTATCGCCATCTACTGTGTAGTATGAAATAGTATTTGGGGGCTTGTTCATTTTACGTGGTATGGGTCTAAAATGGACCAAGTTTGCCACGGTAACGGTTCTGTTCAAATGGAAATATATTTGGTTTGGTTTGATATATATTTCATTCCATTCAGTAGTTTATGTAACACAGGTGGCTCTTTCGGGAGTGTGTGTGTGAGCGTCGGAAAATAATAGTGTAGGTGCCGGTTTGATTGGGCAGCGATTGCCAAGTGAAAGCATCCATTCTTCTGGGAGCAACTGATTGGGTGTGGTAATATACCTTTGCGGGGAGTATCGCGAGAACTTCTTCACGCGACTCAGAGCCTGCTGAGGAAGTGTTGTGACATCGCGAGAGTTACTCGTACGAGTAAAAGTTTTCAACGAGAAACATCGTCAGAACACTCGTGGTTATTTCCCTCGCTTTTTCCGGGCGTTACAAAGACACACTCATGTATGAAAATAAAATGCATCTTTATTTAAAGGGCGTAATAAAGCGCTGTTTTAAAATTCGCATTATTTGAATTTCAGTTGGTTTCCACTGACATTCCAATACGTCACAGCGCTTCGGTGCTAGACAACGAGAGAAAGTTTGCATTTGTTTATGCGTTTGGTTGATGCGTTATCTCAAAGCGACTTACATTGGACTGTAATCTACAATAAGTAGCTATTCAAAGTCTTTTCACGATCTACAGAGATAGTGTTTTTGACTGTTCTACCGACATCATGTCATTTACTTCATCCGAGAGTCAAAATGTCCCTGACGACTCTCACAGGCCCAAGCGACACATTCTCCGCTGAGTTGGAACTTCGCAACAGCTTTGAATCGGACTCGAGGAGGCATGCTTTGACATCATGCATTGCATAAAATGAGCTGCAGCCGCATGTTCATGCAGGACAGAGGATGTAATGACGGTTTGGGATTGCTGAGCGCCATGCATCTCCTCTTGTGAAAGCCAAATCGTCCGCAGTCCTCCGATGTCCAGCGCATCCTCCATACATCCTGCAATTCTCTAGAAGCAGCAGGGCCTTCAGAAAGCATGGATTTCTGTAGTGACCAAGAAGTGTCTTCTATCGAGTCTACATCTCTAGGAGTGTCACCTGCAGACTCTCAGTGGACAGCAGTACAGGTAACACTGAAATGTGGACCTGCACTACAGTATAAGAAGTATCTAGAAGCACTATAGAGTATAAAGTTCCCAAGTCTCTGTCTCATATTTAAGATTCCTTTACATTGTTGTATATTTTGCATAGACCAATGAATGCAATACTCACGGGACATATTTATTAAATGTAAAGTCCAAGTGAATGCTTCTTCTTCGTTTTGCTTTAGAAAACCATGTCAGTCTAGGGAAGAAAGTGAAGAACAGGATCTGCTCATTCTTCAAGAGGACATGGAATGCTATAAAGCGCCCTTCGCTCAGTTGTGAAACACTGACAGAGCCGCTCACGCCTCCGTCTACATGACACAGATCTAGACGGTGCAGCTTCATCACGCCTTATGGATCCTAGGCTGGCTGAATGGAGCTTTGACAGTGCCAACAACCCCTTTGAAGGAGGACGTGACAATAGCCTGGAACTGTTAAGCATTAGCAGTGAGGAACGGTTGGTCTCGCAGAGTGGCCTCTGCTAGAGAAGAGCGCATGTTCTGATCGTGAGAAGACGTGAGCAACAGAGTCTTCCTGAGCCTGAAGGAGCCGAGTGACGAAGTGGCGCCTTCTGTGGAGAACAGCACAGGTAAGAACGAAAAGTACAGTAAAACCTGGGACATTTGTGTAGATAGTAAATACCAGCACAGTGCACTGGCATATGCAAATGATTCAGTCTTTTTGAATGATTTTTAGAAAAACACCGCGGTTTGAGGAAAAGGATGAAGAAAGGGATTTCTTCAGTCTTTAAGAAAGCATGGAAGCCCTTAAAGTGGCCCTCCTTCTGCTGCTGCAGTGGGACCAGAGTTGAGCCATTTGTGCCTCTACAAGAGAACTGGAGCCGAATCCAGAGCCAGCTGATCCCAAACCACACTTTGTTGCAGAGCCCTTTGGTTTTCAATGATTTATTGAAATGTATGCATTTGAATTACACTGTATAATTTCATTAAGAATGTTTAAGCTAGTATTTGTGAAATAATCTCCTAGTTTATTGCTATTATAATTGTACAAAAGCATTTCATTTAAATGGCTGATGATGTTTAAAATGTTTTATTTAATAAAATGTACATATAAAAATAATATCTCTCTTTGTCTCTTACTTTTGGCTGCTCCAAAAGGTGAAATGCATCTCAGAAATGTTGAAGCTTAAATGTAAAGTCTGAATTTAAAAAAAGAGTATAGGCCTAAATATCAATATATTGAGATGAGATTCATTGACGTTTATTTTAGAAAATCATTATAATTTATTTAAAATGCAACTTCACCTAAATAGTATAAGATGCAGTCCTTTTTGTGACAGGAAATAAAATAAAATTGAATTTCACTGAAATTTGCAATCATAATTTCCACAATAAAGAAAAAGGTTATGGATGATAGTGTGAGTTAAAAAAATACTCGCCTCCTATGTCACTTCTGGGGTTATCGCATGTCCTCTAAAGCTGATCGATTTCATGTGATAACCCCTGAAGACTCATAGGTTATGAGGAAGAGCCAGGATGAATTAAAGAAAAAACCCTGAAATATGGTGCATATTTACTTTTGGGTGAACTATTCCTTTAACAGAATCTGCTGCGCACATTATTTATAAAGATCAAAATTTATCAGACAAGAGTTATAGATCAGGTCTGTCCGCTTGGTACAAATGTTATTTTTAAATTATCAAGAACAAAGGACTGGAGTTTTTTTTTTTTTTTTTTTTTTTTTAAGTACTTTTCAAAGAATGGGACAAAATCCACACACAGATCACACCTATGTGGAAAATTAAAGATTGTAATTAATGTACCTTTTGGAACTGAAAAAGTGAAATACTGGAAGATGGCAAGATGCACTCCTGAGTCCGTGATAAAGAGAGAGTTTCAGAAATTACCCACTCATTGGGCAGTGAGTGTCATCTCATTTTTACATGCTAGTAAAGCTGTAGACAGTTGGCATTGTACTTAAAAGAAAATACATGAGCATTTTTTAATATTGAAAATATTTGTGCATGAACACTAGCACACACCCATTACACAAGTACACTAGTGTTCTTTTTGTGTGATTCCTCTGTTTCTGGTTTGCAGGTAGTTTATGTGGTTTTGAGTATTGTAAATCACAGTACTTTGCTGGATATCTGATGAGCACACTACTGAGTGCACTGCAGCACTGCAGGGCATCGACCCAAGACTGTGATCCTACTGGGAAAAGTTGCACTCTGGGTGATGGTTTTTGCATATGATAGATTTGTCCAGCATCACCATGGCACAGTGAGACGGAGAGGTTATCTGGACTTCTACAGACTGACCCGCAGAATAAAAAAACCTTCCACTGCTCATTCACTCTGCAGGTGAAAATATGTTTCAGATTATGTTAACATTCCACTCCTGGTCATTAAGTGAAAAAGTTGCTCATGC
The DNA here is from genome assembly GCF_018831695.1 of Puntigrus tetrazona. Classification (NCBI taxonomy): domain Eukaryota; kingdom Metazoa; phylum Chordata; class Actinopteri; order Cypriniformes; family Cyprinidae; genus Puntigrus; species Puntigrus tetrazona. The sequence goes on from NC_056699.1 coordinate 30,201,244, forward strand.
TAATCGAAGTACTCTTTCAGTCACATGTTAAATGCTTGTTAGGGTTCACAACTGACCACTAGATGGCAGCAGAAAAGCTATTATTGAATGTGAGGGACCGAGAAGTCAAAGACGAGGAACACCAGCAGTCACCAGAAAAAAAGAACTTTAATTAAACTCAAAGAAGTACCTTTACAAAACAAACCAGGCAGACACAGAGACAGACCAACAACAACAAAAAAAAGCTACCAAAATGGACAAATACAACAGCTTATAAAGAGAAAGATGGACCCATTACATAAATTAAAAAGAAACACTAAATCATCCCCAGAGAACCTAACCCATAACCAAACAACATAAATAGACAACCAAATATAATTAATAAAATCAGCTACTTTTCCTTCTTGCCCCCTGACCATCTCTCTGAATGGTATGTCCAGGAGAACCATTCCCCTTAAATTCCCAGTTTCCACCGGACTCTAATTTCACACACCAGGAAGCTGCAGTACTTGGGCCTGACAATCGTCACCACACAATCACTGCAAACTTGCTCAAAATAGAAACAAAGGTAAATAACAGATAAAGCAAACTAATTTGTGTGCACTCCAAAACGATAACGCTGTATGTTATAAATAAAACCTATGGAAAATAAGATTATAAACCGGGTATGCTTGTGATTAACAAATGCAAACTGACAAACAAAGTTAAACTAAAACCATAAATAAACATGATTTACAAACTGCCAGTGTGTGTGTGTAAAAGCAGATGGAGCAGGTATATTACCACTCATGTGGCCACCACTGGCCGCCACATTGACACTGAACATACACTGCCTGTCTACCACCTCGATTTAACGGCTAAACAGGTGATAAGTGATCTAGTACTCCAGCTGCTCAGGTCTAGGTTCAACAATGTTATGTTATTCCATTACATTTTTTTTTCTTCCTGATTGCATGGGCATATCTCCAAGATAAAAATGCCAGGATTTATCAGGCTCAAATTGTGAAAGAAGGGGTTCAGAGCATATTAGATGTGATTTTTCACATGGATTGGCCACCGTGAGAGTCCACTTAACTCCGATGAGAATCTTGGGATGTACTTAGAAGACTATGTGAACAGTCTTCAATCCTCCCGCATCAATATATAATCTTGGCGAAAATGTATGCAACTCTGGATGGGAACAAATGTTACGACATTGCAGGCTTATCAGAAGAATCAAAGCAAAGACAGTCCAAAGAAATATATGTGTGTGTGTGTGTGTGTGTGTGTGTGTGTGTGTGTGTGTGTGTGAGCCTTTTTTTTTTTTTTTTGCACAGGCAGTGACACAGATCATGAAATGCACACTGCCTGTACATTTCAATGCTTTTGTTATGAATAATAAAAGAAAAATAATTATTATAATTTTATAACGTGGGTAACATTTATAATTTAATTCCACTTATTTACTTGATGTTTTCTACACACGTGGTGAGTTAGACACATATATGAAGTATAAGAGATATACATTACCATAAAACGTAATAAGGCTACAATTTGTATTTCTGCCTATCTATCATGTTTTTGGAGGGTTCTAAAACTCATCGATAAGCGCATCCTGCCCCGCTTTCTTGTTCAACTTCCACGAGCAGGTCGCCATTGTTGTCTTCTTTCTTCGGCTGATATTCACACGCAGACCTGCTCGTACAGCGACATCCAGCGGCTGAGAAAACTTTCTACTTTGAGCTGATTGGAAGATTGCTTTTTAATAGAGCATTACCATCTACTGTGTAGTGGCGTGAAATAGCATTGGGGCTTGTTCATTTACGTGTATATGGGTCTAAATGGACCAAGTTTGCCACGGTAACGGTTCTGTTCAAATGAAATATATTTGGTTTGGTTTGATATATACTTCCATTCCATTCAGTAGTTTATGTAAATACAGGTGGCTCTTTCGAGTGTGTGTGTGTGTGTGTGTGTGTGTGTGTGTGTGTGTGTGTGTGGAGCTGCTGGGAAAATAATAGTGTAGGTGCTGGTTTGATTGGGCAGCGATTGCCAAGTGAAAGCATCCATTCTTCTGGGAGCAACTGATTGGGTGGTAATATACCATGGGAGTATCGCGAGAACTTCTTCACGCGACTCAGAGCCTGCTGAGGAAGTGTTGTGACATCGCGAGTTACTCAGACGAGTAAAAGCTAACGAAACATCGTCAGAAGACTGTGGTTATTTCCTGCTTTTCCGGGGCGCTACAAAGACACACTCATGTATGAAAATAAATGCATCTTTAGTTTAAAGGGCGTAATAAAGCGCTGTTTTAAAATTCGCATTATTTGAATTTCAGCTGGTTTCACGACATTCCAATACGCTACAGCCGTGCTAGACAACGAGAAGAAAGTTTGCATTTGTTTATGCGCTGGTTGATGCTTATCTCAAAGCTTAATTTACATTGACTGTAATCTACAATAAGTAGTTATTCAAAAGTCTTTTCACGATCTACAGAGATAGTAAGCTTTTGACTGTTCCCATCGACATCATGTCATTTACATCATCCGAGAGTGAAATGTCCCTGACGACTTCTCACAGGCCCAGAAGCTACACATCTGGGCTGAGTTGGAACTTCGTGAACAGCTTTGAATCGGACTGAGAGGCATGCTTTGACACGTATGCATTGCATAAAAATGAGCTGCAGCCGCACAGTCTGGCAGGACAGAGGATGTAATGACGGTTTGGGATTGCTGAGCGCTGGCGTAATCTCCTCTTGTGAAAGCCAAATCGCCCGAGTCCTCCGGGATGTCCAGCGCATCCTCCATACATCCTGCAATTCTCTAGAAGCAGGGCCTTTCAGAAAGCATGGATTTCTGTAGTGACTACTTGGCATGTGTCTTCTATCTAGTCTACATCTCTAGGAGGTCACCTGCAGACTTCTGTGGACAGCAGGCAGGTAACACTGAAATGGACCTGCACTACAGTATATAAGAAGTATCTAGAAGCACTATAGAGTATAGTTCCCAAGTCTCTGTCTCATATTTAAGATTCCTTTACATTGTTATATTTCTGCATAGAAGCAATTTTAGACCAATGAATGTAATACTCACGGGACATTTATTAAATGTAAAGTCCAAGTGAATGCTTCTTCGTTTTCGTTTTAGAAAACCATGTCAGTCTACGAAGAAAGTGGAAGAACAGGATCTGCTCACTCTTCAAGAGGATATGGAATGCTGGTGTCGCCCTTCGCTCAGTTAGGAAACACTGACAGAGCCGCTCACGCTCCATTACATGACACAGATCTAGACGGTGCAGATCATCACGCCTTGATCCTAGGCTGGCTGAATGAGCTTTGACAGTGCCAACAACCTTGAAGGAGGATCATGTGACAATAGCCTGGAACTACATTAGCAGTGAGAACGGTTGGTCTCGCAGAGTGGCCCTGCTAGAGAAGAGTGCGCATGTTCTGATCAGGAGAACACGTGACGCTAAACAGAGTCTTCCCTGAGCCCGAAGGAGCCGAGAGGACGAAGTGGCGCCTTCCTGTGGAGAACAGCACAGGTAAGAACGAAAGTACAGTAAAACCTGGGAGCATTTGTGTAGATAGTAACACCAGCACAGTGCACTGGCATATGCAAATGATTCAGTCTTTTGAATGATTTTTAGAAAACACCGCGGTTTGAGGGAAAAGGATGAAGAAAGGATTTCTTCAGTCTTAAGAAAGCATGGAAGCTCCCAAAGTGGCTCCTCTTCAGCCTGCTGGGACCAGAGTTGAGCCATCGTGCCTCTATACAAGAGAACTCGGAGCCTAATCCAGAGCCAGCTGATCCCAAACTACACTTTGTTGCAGAGCCCTCTTGGTTTTCAATGATTTATTGAAATGTATGCATTTGAATTACACTGTATAATTTCATTAAGAATGCTTAAGCTACATTTGTGAAATAATCTCCTAGTTTATTGCTATTTATAATTGTACAAAAGATATTTTCATTTAAATGGCTGATGATGTTTAAAAATGTTTTATTTAATAAAATGTACATATAAAAATAATATTCTCTTGTCTCTTACTTTTTGCTGCTCCAAAAGGTGAAATGCATCTCAGAAATGTTGAAGCTAAAATGTAAAGTCTGAATTTAAAAAAGAGTATAGGCCTAAATATCAACATATATTGGAGATGAGATTCATTGACGCTTATTTTAGAAAATCATTATAATTTATTGCAACTCACCTAAATAGTATAAGATGCAGTCCTTTTTGTGACAGGAAATAAAAATAAAATTGAATTTCACTGAAATTTGCAATCATAATTTCACAATAAAGCAAAAAAGGTTATGATGATAGTGAGTTAAAAAAATACTCGCCCTATAAACATTTTTCCTGGGGGTTATCGTATGTCCTCTAAAGCTGATCGATTTCATGTGATAACCCCGAAGACCTGTTGAGGTTGGTGAGGAAGAGCCAGGATGACCTAAAGAAACCCCTGAATATGGTACATTTATTTTTGGGTGAACTATTCCTTTAATAGAATTGCGCATTATTATTTATAAAGATCAAAATTTATCAGACAAGAGTTAGATCAGTTCATCTCGCTGGTACAAATGTTATTTTTAATTATCAAGAACAAAGGACTGGAGTTTTTTTTTTTTTTTTTTTTTTAAGTACTTTTTCAAAAGAATGGGACAAAATCCACAATATGTGGACTACACCTATGTGGAAAATTAAAGATTGTAATTAATGTACCTTTGGAACTGAAAAGGAAATACTGGAAGATGGCAAGATGCACTGAGTCTTACAAAGAGAGAGTTTCAGAAATTACCCACCATTGGGCAAAGAGTGTCATCTCATTTTACATGCGAAAGAAGCTGTGGACAGTTGGCATTGTACTTAAAAGAAAAATATATGAGCATTTTTTAATATTGAAAATATTTGTGTATGAACACTAGCACACACTCCATTACAATATACATGTTCTTTTGTGTGATTCCTCTGTTTGGTTTGCAGGTGTCTATGGGTTTTTGAGCATTGTAAATCACAGTACTTCTTGTTGATATCTGATGAGCACAATTACTGAGTGCACTGCAGCACTGCAGGGCATCGACTCAAGACTGTGATCCTACTGGGAAAAGTTGCACTCTGGGTGATGGTTTTTGCATATGATAGATTTGTCCAGCATCACCATGGCACAGTGAGGCGGAGAGCTTATCTGGACTTCTACAGACTGACCCGCAGAATAAAAACCTTCCACTGCTCATTCACTCTGCAGAGTGAAAATATGTTTCGTGATTATGTTAACATTCCACTCCTGGTCATTAAGTGAAAAAAGTTGCTCATACTAATCGAAGTACTCTTTCAGTCACATGTTAAATGCTTGTTAGGGTTCACAACTGACCACTAGATGGCAGCCAGAAAGCTATTATTGAATGTGAGGGACCGAGAAGTCAAAGACGAGGAACACCAGCAGTCACTAGAAAAAAAGAACTTTAATTAAACTCAAAGAGGTACCTTTAAAAAACAAGCCAGGCAGACAGAGACAGACCAACAACAACAACAGAGCAAAAAAAAAAAAAAGCCACTCATAAAGAAATGATACCTTACACAAAAGAAACATACCAGAGATGTTCCCACCGCATTACAAATTATCAAAGAAACACTAAATCATCCCCAGAGAATAATTAACATAACTAAACAAATATAATAGACAACCAAAAACAACTACGATTTAGGCTAATTAATAAAATCAGCTACTTTTCAGAGTTAAAAAGGTTGGGAACCTTTCATCCCTTGCCCCCATAACCAAACAAATACAAATAGACAACCAACATAATCTCTCTGAATGGTATGTCCAGGAGAACCATTCCCCCTTAAATTCCCAGTTTCCCACCTCGGACTCTTAATTTTCAACCACACCAGGAAGCTGCAGTACTTGGGCACTGATAATCGCCACCACACACCACGCTAAACTTAAGCCAAAATAGAAACAAAGGTAAATAATAGATACAAAGCAAACTAATTTTGTGTACTCCAAATCAAGCAACGATGTATGTTATAAATGAAACCTATAAAATAAGATTATAAACCGTGTATGCTTGTGATTAACAAATGCAACTGACAAACAGTTAAACTAAAACCATAAATAAACATGATTTACAAACTGTGTTGTGTGTGTGTGTGTGTAAAAGGTGATACAGGTATATTACCACTCCATGTGTGGCCACCACTGGGTCGTCACATTGACACTGAACATACACTGCCTGTTCACCACCTCGATTTAACGTAAGCAAACAGGTGATATGATCTGGCATCGCTGCAGCTGCTCAGGTCTAGGTTCAACAATGTTATGTTATTCCATACATTTTTTCTTTTCTTCTTCCCCTGATTGCATGGGCATATTCCAAGATAAAAATGCCAGGATTTATCAGGCTCCAAATTGTGAAAGAAAGGTTCAGAGAGCATTAGATGTGATTTTTCACACATGGATTAGCCACCGCAGAGTCCATACTTTAACTCCGATGAGAATCTTTGGGATGTACTCTAGAAGACTATGTGAACAGTTCAACTCTCCCCGCGTCATCAATATATAATCTTGGCACAAAATGTATACAACTCTGGATGGGAACAAATGTTACGACATTGCAGAAGCTTATCAGAACAATCAAAGCTAAAAGACAGTCCAAAGAAATATGTGTGTGTGTGTGTATTTTTTTTTTTTTTTTTTTTTTTTTTGCACAGGCAGTGTACATTGATCATGAAATGTACACTGCCTGTACATTTCAATGCTTTGTTATGAATAAAGAAAAATAATTATTATAATTTTATAACGTTAGTAACATTTACAATTTAATTCCACTTATTTTTACTTGATGTTTTCTACACACGTGGGTGAGTTAGACACATATATGAAGTATAAGAGATATACATTACCATAAAACGAATAAGGCCACAATTTGTATTTCGCTCTATCTATCATGTTTTTGGATGTTCTAAACTTACCGATAAGTTTATCCTGCCCGCTTTCTTTGTCTAACTTCCCACGAGCAGGTCGCCGCCATTATTGTCTTTTCTTCGGCTGATATTCACACGCATGACCTGCTCGCATAGCAACATCCAGCGGCTGAGAAAACTTTCTACTTTGAGCTGATTGGAAGATTGCTTTCTTAATAGAGCATTATCGCCATCTACTGTGTAGTATGAAATAGTATTTGGGGCTTGTTCATTTTACGTGGTATATGGGTCTAAATGGACCAAGTTTACCACAGTAACAGTTCTGTTCAAATGGAAATATATTTGGTTTAGTTTTGATATATATTTCATTCCATTCAGTAGTTTATGTAACACAGGTGGCTCTTTGGGAGTGTGTGTGTGTGTGTGTGTGTGTGTGTGTGTGTGTGTGTGTGTGTGTGTCGGGGAAAATAATAGTGCTAGGTGCTGGTTTGATTGGGCAGCGATTGCCAAGTGAAAGCATCCATTCTTCTGGGAGCAACTGATTGGGTGTGGTAATATACCTTTAGCGGGAGTATCGCGAGAACTTCTTCACGCGACTCAGAGCCTGCTGAGAGAAGTGTTGTGACATCGCGAGAGTTACTCGTACGAGTAAAAAGTTTTTCAACGAGAAACATCGTCGTAACACTCGTGGTTATTTCCTGCTTTTTCGGGGCGTTACAAAGACACACTCATGTATGAAAATAAAATGCATCTTTATTTAAAGGGCGTAATAAAGCGCTGTTTTAAAATTCGCATTATTTGAATTTCAGTTGGTTTCACTGACATTCCAATACGCCAGCGCTCGGTGCTAGACAACGAGAGAAAGTTTGCATTTGTTTATGCGTTTGGTTGATACGTTATCTCAAAGCGACTTACATTGGACTGTAATCTACAATAAGTAGCTATTCAAAGTCTTTTCACGATCTACAGAGATAGTGTTTTTGACTGTTCTACGGACATCATGTCATTTACTTCATCCGAGAGTCAAAATGTCCCTGACGACCCTCCACAGGCCCAGAAGCGACACATTCTCCGCTGGGTTGGAACTTCGCAACAGCTTTGAATCGGACTCCGAGGAGGCATGCTTTGACATCATGCATTGCATAAAATGAGCTGCAGCCGCATGTTCATGCAGGACAGAGGATGTAATGACGGTTTGGGATTGCTGAGCGTTGGCGGCATCTCCTCTTGTGAAAGCCAAATCGTCCGCAGTCCTCCGATGTCCAGCGCATCCCTCCATACATCCTGCAAGGCTCTAGAAGCAGCAGGGCCTTCAGAAAGCATGGATTTCTGTAGTGACCAAGAAGTGTCTTCTATCGAGTCTACATCTCTAGGAGTGTCACCTGCAGACTCTGTGGACAGCAGTACAGGTAACACTGAAATGTGGACCTGCACTACAGTATAAGAAGTATCTAGAAGCACTATAGAGTATAAAGTTCCCAAGTCTCTGTCTCATATTTAAGATTCCTTTACATTGTTGTATATTTTGCATAGAAGCAATTTTAGACTAATGAATGTAATACTCACGGGACATATTTATTAAATGTAAAGTCCAAGTGAATGCTTCTTCGTTTTTACGTTTAGAAAACCATGTCAGTCTAAGGAAGAAAGTGAAGAACAGGATCTGCTCATTCTTCAAGAGGACATGGAATGCTATAAAGCGTCCTTCCGTTCAGTTGTGAAACACTGACAGAGCTCGTTCACGCTCCGTCACATGACACAGATCTAGACGGTGCAGATTCATCACGCCTTGCGGATCCTAGGCTGGCTGAATGGAGCTTTGACAGTGCCAACAACCCCTTTGAAGGAGGACGGACAATAGCCTGGAACTGTTAAGCATTAGCAGTGAGGAACGGTTGGTCTCGCAGAGTGGCCCTGCTAGAGAAGAGTGCGCATGTTCTGATCGTGAGAACACGTGACGCAACAGAGTCTTCCCATGAGCCTGAAGGAGCCGAGTGACGAAGTGGCGCCTTCTGTGGAGAAACAGCACAGGTAAGAACGAAAGTACAGTAAAACCTGGGACATTTGTGTAGATAGTAAATACCAGCACAGTGCACTGGCATATGCAAATGATTCAGTCTTTTTGAATGATTTTTAGAAAAACACCCTCCTTTCTGGTTTGAGGAAAAGGATGAAGAAAGGGATTTCTTCAGTCTTTAAGAAAGCATGGAAGCCCTTAAAGTGGCCCTCCTTGCTGCTGCCGTGGGACCAGAGTTGAGCCATTTGTGCCTCTACAAGAGAACAAACAAAGCCGAATCCAGAGCCAGCTGATCCCAAACCACACTTTGTTGCAGAGCCCTTTGGTTTTCAATGATTTATTGGAAATGTATGCATTTGAATTACACTGTATAATTTCATTAAGAATGTTTAAGCTAGTATTTGTGAAATAATCTCCCTAGTTTATTGCTATTATAATTGTACAAAAGCATTTCATTTAAATGGCTGATGATGTTTAAAATGTTTTTATTTAATAAAATGTACATATAAAAATAATATCTCTCTTTGTCTCTTACTTTTGGCTGCTCCAAAAGGTGAAATGCATCTCAGAAATGTTGAAGCTTAAATGTAAAGTCTGAATTTAAAAAAAGAGTATAGGCCTAAATATCAATATATTGAGATGAGATTCATTGACGTTTATTTTAGAAAAATCATTATAATTTATTTAAAAATGCAACTTCACCTAAATAGTATAAGATGCAGTCCTTTTTGTGACAGGAAATAAAATAAAATTGAATTTCACTGAAATTTGCAATCATAATTTCCACAATAAAGAAAAAGGTTATGGATGATAGTGTGAGTTAAAAAAATACTCGCTCCTATAAACACTTCTGGGGTTATCGCATGTCCTCTAAAGCTGATCGATTTCATGTGATAACCCCTGAAGACTCATAGGTTATGAGGAAGAGCCAGGATGAATTAAAGAAAAAAAAACCTGAAATATGGTGCATATTACTTTTTGGGTGAACTATTCCTTTAACAGAATCTGCTGCGCATTATTATTTATAAAGATCAAAATTTATCAGACAAGAGTTATAGATCAGGTCTGTCCGCTTGGTACAAATGTTATTTTTAAATTATCAAGAACAAAGGACTGAGTTTTTTTTTTTTTTTTTTTTTTTTTTTTTTTAAGTACTTTTTCAAAGAATGGGACAAAATCCACACACAGATCACACCTATGTGGAAAATTAAAGATTGTAATTAATGTACCTTTTTGGAACTGAAAAAGTGAAATACTGGAAGATGGCAAGATGCACTCGAGTCCGTGATAAAGAGAGAGTTTCAGAAATTACCCACTCATTGGGCAGTGAGTGTCATCTCATTTTTACATGCGAGTAAAGCTGTAGACAGTTGGCATTGTACTTAAAAGAAAAATACATGAGCATTTTTTAATATTGAAAAATATTTGTGCATGAACACTAGCACACACCCATTACACAAGTACACTAGTGTTCTTTTTGTGTGATTCCTCTGTTTCTGGTTTGCAGGTAGTTTATGTGGTTTTGAGTATTGTAAATCACAGTACTTTGCTGGATATCTGATGAGCACACTACTGAGTGCACTGCAGCACTGCAGGGCATCGACTCCAAGACTGTGATCCTACTGGGAAAAGTTGCACTCTGGGTGATGGTTTTTGCATATGATAGATTTGTCCAGCATCACCATGGCACAGTGAGACGGAGAGCTTATCTGACTTCTACAGACTGACCCGCAGAATAAAAAACCTTCCACTGCTCATTCACTCTGCAGGTGAAAATATATGTTTCATTATGATGTTAATATTCCACTCCTGGTCATTAAGTGGAAAAAGTTGCTCATGCTAATCAAAGTACTCTTCAGTCACATGTTAAATGCTTGTTAGGGGTTCACAACTGACCACTAGATGGCAGCAGAAAAGCTATTATTGAATGTGAGGGACCGAGAAGTCAAAGACGAGGAACACAGCAGTCACCAGAAAAAAAAAGAACTTTAATTAAACTCAAAGAAGTACTTTTACAAAAACAAACCAGGCAGACAGAGACAGACCAACAACAACAACAACAACAAAAAAAAAGCCACCAAAATGGACAACACAACAGCTTATAAAGAGAAAGATGGACCCATTACAAATTAAAAGAAACACTAAATCATCCCCAGAGAACCTAACCCATAACCAAACAACATAAATAGACAACCAAATATAATTAATAAAATCAGCTACTTTTCCTTTCTTTGCCCCCGACCATCTCTCTGAATGGTATGTCCAGGAGAACCATTCTCTTAAATTCCCCAGTTTCCACCCGGACTCTTAATTTTCACACACCAGGAAGCTGCAGTACTTGGGCCTGACAATCGTCACCACACACACCGGTAAACTTAAGCCAAAATAGAAACAAAGGTAAATAACAGATACAAAGCAACTAATTTGTGTGCACTCCAAATCAGCAACGATGTATGTTATAAATGAAACCGATGGAAAATAAGATTATAAACCGTGTATGCTTGTGATTAACAAATGCAACTGACAAACAGTTAAACTAAAACCATAAATAAACATGATTTACAAACTGTGTTGTGTGTGTGTGTGTGTAAAAGGTGATGCAGGTATATTACCACTCATGTGTGCCACCACTGGTCGTCACATTGACACTGAACATACACTGCCTGTTCACCACCTCGATTTAACGGCGCAAACAGGTGATATGATCTGGCATCGCTGCAGCTGCTCAGGTCTAGGTTCAACAATGTTATGTTATTCCATACATTTTTTTTCTTCCTGATTGCATGGGCATATTCCAAGATAAAATGCCAGGATTTATCAGGCTCAAATTGTGAAAAAGAAGGGTTCAGAGAGCATTAGATGTGATTTTTCACACATGGATTGGCCACCGCAGAGTCCATACTTTAACTCCTGATGAGAATCTTTGGGATGTACTCTAGAAGACTATGTGAACAGTTCAACTCTCCCACGTCATCAATATATAATCTTGGCGAAAAATGTATGCAACTCTGGATGGGAACAAATGTTACGACATTGCAGAAGCTTATCAAACAATCAAAGCTAAAGACAGTCCAAAGAAATATGTGTGTGTGTGTGTGTGTGTGTTTTTTTTTTTTTTTTTTTTTTTTTTGCACAGGCAGTGTACATTGATCATGAAATGTACACTGCCTGTACATTTCAATGCTTTTGTTATGAATAAAAGAAAAATAATTATTATAATTTTATAACGTGGTAACATTTACAATTTAATTCCACTTATTTTTACTTGATGTTTTCTACACACGTGGGTGAGTTAGACACATATATGAAGTATAAGAGATATACATTACCATAAACGAATAAGGCCACAATTTGTATTTCGTCATCTATCATGTTTTTGGATGTTCTAAACTTACCGATAAGCGCATCCTGCCCCGTTTCTTTGTCTAACTTCCACGAGCAGGTCGCCGCCATTGTTGTCTTTTTCTTCGCTGATATTCACACGCAGACCTGCTCGTACAGCGCGACATCCAGCGGCTGAGAAAACTTTCTACTTTGAGCTGATTGGAAGATTGCTTTCTTAATAGAGCATTATCGCCATCTACTGTGTAGTATGAAATAGTATTTGGGGCTTGTTCATTTTACGTGGTATATGGGTCTAAAATGGACCAAGTTTGCCACGGTAACGGTTCTGTTCAAATGGAAATATATTTGGTTTGGTTTGATATATATTTCATTCCATTCAGTAGTTTATGTAACACAGGTGGCTCTTTCGAGTGTGTGTGTGTGTGTGTGTGTGTGAGCGTGGGGGAAAATAATAGTGTAGGTGCCGGGTTTGATTGGGCAGCGATTGCCAAGTGAAAGCATCCATTCTTCTGGGAGCAACTGATTGGGTGTGGTAATATACCTTGCGGGAGTATCATGAGAGAACTTCTTCACGCGACTCAGAGCCTGCTGAGGAAGTGTTGTGACATCGCGAGAGTTACTCGTGACGAGTAAAAGTTTTCAACGAAAACATCGTCGTAACACTCGTGGTTATTTCCCTGCTTTTTCCGGGCGTTACAAAGACACACTCATGTATGAAAATAAAATGCATCTTTATTTAAAGGGCGTAATAAAGCGCTGTTTTAAAATTCGCATTATTTGAATTTCAGTTGGTTTCACTGACATTCCAATACGTCACAGCGCTCGTGCTAGACAACGAGAGAAAGTTTGCATTTGTTTATGCGTTTGGTTGATGCGTTATCTCAAAGCGACTTACATTGACTGTAATCTACAATAAGTAGCTATTCAAAGTCTTTTCACGATCTACAGAGATAGTGTTTTTGACTGTTCTACCGACATCATGTCATTTACTTCATCCGAGAGTCAAATGTCCCTGACGACCCTCACAGGCCCAGAAGCGACACATTCTCCGCTGAGTTGGAACTTCGCAACAGCTTTGAATCGACTCGAGGAGGCATGCTTTGACATCATGCATTGCATAAAAATGAGCTGCAGCCGCATGTTCATGCAGGACAGAGGATGTAATGACGGTTTGGGATTGCTGAGCGCTAAGCGGCATCTCCTCTTGTGAAAGCCAAATCGTCCGCAGTCCTCCGATGTCCAGCGCATCCCTCCATACATCCTGCAATTCTCTAGAAGCAGCAGGGCCTTCAGAAAGCATGGATTTCTGTAGTGACCACGAAGTGTCTTCTATCGAGTCTACATCTCTAGGAGTGTCACCTGCAGACTTGTGTGGACAGCAGTACAGGTAACACTGAAATGTGGACCTGCACTACAGTATAAGAAGTATCTAGAAGCACTATAGAGTATAAAGTTCCCAAGTCTCTGTCTCATATTTAAGATTCCTTTACATTGTTGTATATTTTGCATAGAAGCAATTTTAGACCAATGAATGTAATACTCACGGACATATTTATTAAATGTAAAGTCCAAGTGAATGCTTCTTCGCTTTCAAGTTTTAGAAAACCATGTCAGTCTAAGGAAGAAAGTGAAGAACAGGATCTGCTCATTCTTCAAGAGGACATGGAATGCTATAAAGCGTCCTTCGCTCAGTTGTGAAACACTGACAGAGCCGCTCACGCCTCCGCACACATGACACAGATCTAGACGGTGCAGATTCATCACGTCTTATGGATCCTAGGCTGGCTGAATGGAGCTTTGACAGTGCCAACAACCCCTTTGAAGGAGGACGTGACAATAGCCTGGAACTGTTAAGCATTAGCAGTGAGGAACGGTTGGTCTCGGCAGAGTGGCCCTGCTAGAGAAGAGTGCGCATGTTCTGATCGTGAGAACACGCACGTGCAACAGAGAGTCTTCCCTGAGCCTGAAGGAGCCGAGTGACGAAGTGGCGCCTTCTGTGGAGAACAGCACAGGTAAGAACGAAAGTACAGTAAAACCTGGGACATTTGTGTAGATAGTAAATACCAGCACAGTGCACTGGCATATGCAAATGATTCAGTCTTTTGAATGATTTTTAGAAAACACCGCGGTTTGAGGAAAAGGATGAAGAAAGGATTTCTTCAGTCTTTAAGAAAGCATGGAAGCCCTTAAAGTGGCCCCCTCCTTTCTGCTGCTGCCGTGGGACCAGAGTTGAGCCATTTGTGCCTCTACAAGAGAACTCGAGCCGAATCCAGAGCCAGCTGATCCCAAACCACACTTTGTTGCACAGAGCCCTTTGGTTTTCAATGATTTATTGAAATGTATGCATTTGAATTACACTGTATAATTTCATTAAGAATGTTTAAGCTAGTATTTGTGAAATAATCTCCCAGTTTATTGCTATTATAATTGTACAAAAGCATTTCATTTAAATGGCTGATGATGTTTAAAATGTTTTTATTTAATAAAATGTACATATAAAAATAATATCTCTCTCTTTGTCTCTTACTTTTGGCTGCTCCAAAAGGTGAAATGCATCTCAGAAATGTTGAAGCTTAAATGTAAAGTCTGAATTTAAAAAAAGAGTATAGGCCTAAATATCAATATATTGAGATGAGATTCATTGACGTTTATTTTAGAAAATCATTATAATTTATTTAAAAATGCAACTTCACCTAAATAGTATAAGATGCAGTCCTTTTTGTGACAGGAAATAAAATAAAATTGAATTTCACTGAAATTTGCAATCATAATTTCCACAATAAAGAAAAAGGTTATGGATGATAGTGTGAGTTAAAAAAATACTCGCTCCTATATCACTTCTGGGGTTATCGATGTCCTCTAAAGCTGATCGATTTCATGTGATAACCCCTGAAGACTCATAGGTTATGAGGAAGAGCCAGGATGAATTAAAGAAAAAAACCCTGAAATATGGTGCATATTTACTTTTTGGTGAACTATTCCTTTAATAGAATCTGCAATGCATTATTATTTATAAAGATCAAAATTTATCAGACAAGAGTTATAGATCAGGTCTGTCCGCTTGGTACAAATGTTATTTTTAAATTATCAAGAACAAAGGACTGAGTTTTTTTTTTTTTTTTTTTTTTAAGTACTTTTTCAAAGAATGGGACAAAATCCACACACAGATCACACCTATGTGGAAAATTAAAGATTGTAATTAATGTACCTTTTGGAACTGAAAAAGTGAAATACTGGAAGATGGCAAGATGCACTCGAGTCCGTGATAAAGAGAGAGTTTCAGAAATTACCCACTCATTGGGCAGTGAGTGTCATCTCATTTTACATGCGAGTAAAGCTGTAGACAGTTGGCATTGTACTTAAAAGAAAAATACATGAGCATTTTTTAATATTGAAAATATTTGTGCATGAACACTAGCACACACCCATTACACAAGTACACTAGTGTTCTTTTTGTGTGATTCCTCTGTTTCTGGTTTGCAGGTAGTTTATGTGGTTTTGAGCATTGTAAATCACAGTACTTTGCTGGATATCTGATGAGCACACTACTGAGTGCACTGCAGCACTGCAGGGCATCGACTCCAAGACTGTGATCCTACTGGGAAAAGTTGCACTCTGGGTGATGGTTTTTGCATATGATAGATTTGTCCAGCATCACCATGGCACAGTGAGACGGAGAGGTTATCTGGACTTCTACAGACTGACCCGCAGAATAAAAACCTTCCACTGCTCATTCACTCTGCAGGTGAAAATATATTTTCTGCATTATGTTAACATTCCACTCCTGGTCATTAAGTGAAAAAGTTGCTCATGCTAATCGAAGTACTCTTTCAGTCACATGTTAAATGCTTGTTAGGGTTCACAACTGACCACTAGATGGCAGCAGAAAAGCTATTATTGAATGTGAGGGACTGAGAAGTCAAAGACGAGGAACACCAGCAGTCACCAGAAAAAAAGAACTTTAATTAAACTCAAAGAAGTACCTTTACAAAAACAAACCAGGCAGACAGAGACAGACCAACAACAACAACAAAACAAGCCACCAAAATGGACAACACAACAGCTTATAAAGAGAAAGATGGGCCCATTACAAATTAAAAGAAACACTAAATCATCCCCAGAGAACCTAACCCATAACCAAACAACATAAATAGACAACCAAATATAATTAATAAAATCAGCTACTTTTCCTTTCTCTTTGCCCTCTGACCATCTCTCTGAATGGTATGTCCAGGAGAACCATTCCCTTAAATTCCCAGTTTCCACCCGGACTCTTAATTTTCTCACACACCAGGAAGCTGCAGTACTTGGGCCTGACAATCGTCACCACACACCGCCAACTGCCACTAAACTTAAGCCAAAATAGAAACAAAGGTAAATAACAGATACAAAGCAACTAATTTGTGTGCACTCCAAATCAGCAACGATGTATGTTATAAATGAAACCTATGGAAAATAAGATTATAAACCGTGTATGCTTGTGATTAACAAATGCAACTGACAAACAGTTAAACTAAAACCATAAATAAACATGATTTACAAACTGTGTTGTGTGTGTGTGTAAAAGGTGATACAGGTATATTACCACTCATGTGTGGCCACCACTCGGGTCGTCACATTGACACTGAACATACACTGCCTGTTCACCACCTCGATTTAACGTAAGCAAACAGGTGATATGATCTGGCATCGCTGCAGCTGCTCAGGTCTAGGTTCAACAATGTTATGTTATTCCATACATTTTTTTTTCTTTCCTGATTGCATGGGCATATTCCAAGATAAAAATGCCAGGATTTATCAGGCTCAAATTGTGAAAGAAGGGTTCAGAGAGCATTAGATGTGATTTTTCACACATGGATTGGCCACCGCAGAGTCCATACTTTAACTCCGATGAGAATCTTTGGGATGTACTCTAGAAGACTATGTGAACAGTTCAACTCTCCCGTCATCAATATATAATCTTGGCGAAAATGTATGCAACTCTGGATGGGAACAAATGTTACGACATTGCAGAAGCTTATCAGAACAATCAAAGCTAAAGACAGTCCAAAGAAATATGTGTGTGTGTGTGTGTGCCTTTTTTTTTTTTTTTTTTTTTTTTTTTTGCACAGGCAGTGTATTATTGATCATGAAATGTACACTGCCTGTACATTTCAATGCTTTTTGTTATGAATAAAAGAAAAATAATTATAATAATTTTATAACGTGGTAACATTTACAATTTAATTCCACTTATTTTTACTTGATGTTTTCTACACACGTAGGTGAGTTAGACACATATATGAAGTATAAGAGATATACATTACCATAAACGAATAAGGCCACAATTTGTATTTCGTCTATCTATCATGTTTTTGGATGTTCTAAACTTACCGATAAGCGCATCCTGCCCCGCTTTCTTTGTCTAACTTCCACGAGCAGGTCGCCGCCATTGTTGTCTTTTTTTCTTCGGCTGATATTCACACGCAGACCTGCTCGCATAGCCACATCCAGCGGCTGAGAAAACTTTCTACTTTGAGCTGATTGGAAGATTGCTTTCTTAATAGAGCATTATCGCCATCTACTGTGTAGTATGAAATAGTATTTGGGGGCTTGTTCATTTTACGTGGTATGGGTCTAAAATGGACCAAGTTTGCCACGGTAACGGTTCTGTTCAAATGGAAATATATTTGGTTTGGTTTGATATATATTTCATTCCATTCAGTAGTTTATGTAACACAGGTGGCTCTTTCGGGAGTGTGTGTGTGTGTATGCGTGTGGGAAAATAATGAGTGTAGGTGCCGGTTTGATTGGGCAGCGATTGCCAAGTGAAAGCATCCATTCTTCTGGGAGCAACTGATTGGGTGTGGTAATATACCTTGCGGGAGTATCGCGAGAACTTCTTCACGCGACTCAGAGCCTGCTGAGGAAGTGTTGTGACATCGCGAGAGTTACTGCAATGAGTAAAAGTTTTCAACGAGAAACATCGCCGTAACACTCGTGGTTATTTCCCGCTTTTTCCGGGCATAAAGACACACTCATGTATGAAAATAAAATGCATCTTTATTTAAAGGGCGTAATAAAGCGCTGTTTTAAAATTCGCATTATTTGAATTTCAGTTGGTTTCACTGACATTCCAATACGTCACAGCGCTTTCGGTGCTAGACAACGAGAGAAAGTTTGCATTTGTTTATTTTGTTATCTCAGCTCAAAGCTTACTTACATTGGACTGTAATCTACAATAAAGTAGCTATTCAAAGTCTTTTCACGATCTACAGAGATAGTGTTTTTGACTGTTCTACCGACATCATGTCATTTACTTCATCCGAGAGTCAAAATGTCCCTGACGACCCTCACAGGCCCAGAAGCTTACACATTCTCCGCTGAGTTGGAACTTCGCAACAGCTTTGAATCGGACTCCGAGGAGGCATGCTTTGACATCATGCATTGCATAAAATGGCTGCAGCCGCATGTTCATGCAGGACAGAGGATGTAATGACGGTTTGGGATTGCTGAGCGCTGGCGGCATCTCCTCTTGTGAAAGCCAAATCGTCCGCAGTCCTCCGATGTCCAGCGCATCCCTCCATACATCCTGCAATTCTCTAGAAGCAGCAGGGCCTTCAGAAAGCATGGATTTCTTCTGTAGTGACCAAGAAGTGCTCTTCTATCCAGTCTACATCTCTAGGAGTGTCACCTGCAGACTTCAGTGGACAGCAGTACAGGTAACACTGAAATGTGGACCTGCACTACAGTATAAGAAGTATCTAGAAGCACTATAGAGTATAAAGTTCCTAAGTCTCTGTCTCATATTTAAGATTCCTTTACATTGTTGTATATTTTGCATAGACCAATGAATGCAATACTCACACGGGACATATTTATTAAATGTAAAGTCCAAGTAGAATGCTTCTTCGTTGCTTTAGAAAACCATGTGTCAGTCTAGGGGAAGAAAGTGAAGAACAGGATCTGCTCATTCTTCAAGAGGACATGGATATGCTATAAAGCGTCCTTCGTTCAGTTGTGAAACACTGACAGAGCCGTTCACGCCCCGTCACATGACACAGATCTAGACGGTGCAGCTTCATCACGTCTTGCGGATCCTAGGCTGGCTGAATGGAGCTTTGACAGTGCCAACAACCCCTTTGAAGGAGGACGTGATAATAGCCTGGAACTGTTAAGCATTAGCAGTGAGGAACGGTTGGTCTCGCAGAGTGGCCTGAGAAGAGTGCGCATGTTCTGATCGTGAGAACACGTGACGCAACAGAGTCTTCCTGAGCCTGAAGGAGCCGAGGTGACCAGTGGCGCTTCTGTGGAGAACAGCACAGGTAAGAACGAAAGTACAGTAAAACCTGGGACATTTGTGTAGATAGTAAATACCAGCACAGTGCACTGGCATATGCAAATGATTCAGTCTTTTTGAATGATTTTTAGAAAAACACCATGTTTGAGGAAAAGGATGAAGAAAGGGATTTCTTCAGTCTTTAAGAAAGCATGGAAGCCCTTAAAGTGGCTCCTCCTCTGCTGCTGCCATGGGACCAGAGTTGAGCCATTTGTGCCTCTACAAGAGAACTCGGAGCCGAATCCAGAGCCAGCTGATCCCAAACCACACTTTGTTGCAGAGCCCTTTGGTTTTCAATGATTTATTGAAATGTATGCATTTGAATTACACTGTCTAATTTCATTAAGAATGTTTAAGCTTAGTATTTGTGAAATAATCTCCTAGTTTATTGCTATTATAATTGTACAAAAGCATTTCATTTAAATGGCTGATGATGTTTAAAATGTTTTTATTTAATAAAATGTACATATAAAAATAATATCTCTCTTTGTCTCTTACTTTTGGCTGCTCCAAAAGGTGAAATGCATCTCAGAAATGTTGAAGCTTAAATGTAAAGTCTGAATTTAAAAAAGAGTATAGGCCTAAATATCAATATATTGAGATGAGATTCATTGACGTTTATTTTAGAAAATCATTATAATTTATTTAAAAATGCAACTTCACCCTAAATAGTATAAGATGCAGTCCTTTTGTGACAGGAAATAAAATAAAATTGAATTTCACTGAAATTTGCAATCATAATTTCCACAATAAAGAAAAAGGTTATGGATGATAGTGTGAGTTAAAAAAATACTCGCTCCTATGTCACTTCTGGGGGTTATCGCATGTCCTCTAAAGCTGATCGATTTCATGTGATAACCCCCTGAAGACTCATAGGTTATGAGGAAGAGCCAGGATGAATTAAAGAAAAAACCCTGAAATATGGTGCATATTTACTTTTTGGGTGAACTATTCCTTTAACAGAATCTGCTGCATTATTATCAATCAATCAATCATTTTTATTTATATAGCGCTTTAACAACACAGGTTGCATCAAAGCACTGTACAGTATAATGACAGGGATGTATAATGACGAAAGTGACCAATTTCTTATTAAATGCAGAGACGGTCTCTGTAGTCAATTTAACGATAATCACTAGAAGTTAAGTGTCCCCAACCAAGCAAGCCAGAGGCGACAGCGGTAAGGAAACAAAACCCCATGCATACAGAATGGAGAAAAAAACCTTGGGAGAAACCAGACTCAGTTGGGGCTCAGTTCTCCTCTGACCGGACGCCCAGCACTTAACTTCCAGTTCAATTTTAAACGCTGCTGTGTCAGGTAGTGTAAATGACTTTGTGTGTGTGTGTGTGTGTGTGTGTGTGTGTGTGTGTGCATCAGGATCTGTGATCTGTCGACGGGCTTATCTAGGTGTTCTGGTCTCTGATGAACATAATCTCTGGGTGCTGATCCACCATCTAGTCTGGATACAAACTGTGAAAACAGATTGAGAAAGAAACAGGACTAATATTAGCGTAGATGCTATTCTTTTCACGATGTCACAAGTACATCGTATTTTAGAGTAGTGTTCCCGGTTCCAGCAAATCTAAGTAATGCAGCCTAAAAATCCTTTAACGGATTTGAATAATAAAAGGTGTGTTGGTGTGTTATGTGTAGGCTAAGTTAAAAAGATGTGTCTTTAATCTAGATTTAAACTGGCAGAGTGTGTCTGCTTCCCTAACACAGTTAGGAGATTGTTCCAGAGTTTAGGTGCTAGATAGGAAAATGATCTGCCGCCCGCAGTTGATTTTTGATATTCTAGGTATTATCAAATGGCCAGAGTTTTGAGAACGCAGCGGACGTGCAGGACTATAATGTGATAAGAGCTCGCTCAAGTATTGAGGAGCTAAACCATTCAGGGCTTTATAGGTAATTAATAAGATTTTAAAATCTATTCGATGTTTGATAGGGAGCCAGTGCAGTGTTGACAGAACCGGCTAATATGATCATACTTCCCTAGTTCTAGTAAGGACTCTGGCTGCTGCGTTTTGGACTAGCTGGAAGTTTGTTTATTAAGCGTGCAGAACAACCACCCAATAAAGCATTGCAATAATCTAACCTTGAGGTCATAAACGCATGAATTAATATCTCTGCATTAGAGGTTGGAAAGCATAGGTCGTAATTTAGATATATTTTAAGATGGAAAAACGCAGTTTTACAGATGCTAGAAACATGATTTTCAAAGGAAAGATTGGTGTCAAACAGCACACCTAGGTTCCTAACTGATGATGAAGAATTAACAGAGCAGCCATCAAGTGATAGGCTGTGTTCTAGATTATTATATGTGGGTTTTTAGGTCCAATTATTAGCACCTCTGTTTTTCAGAATTTAACATTAAGAAGTTACTCATCATCCAGCTTTTTATATCGACTTCATGCATTCTGTTAGATTATCAATTTGGTGTGTATCACCAGGCTGCGCTTGAAATATAGAGCTGAGTATCATCAGCATAGCAGTGAAAGCTAACACCATGACTCCTGATAATGTCTCCCAGAGGTAACATGTACAGGTTGAAAAGTAACGTCCTAGCACTGAGCCTTGAGGAACTCCATATTTCACTTTTGATCGATATGATACCTCCTCATTTAATGCCACAAACTGATAGCGGTCAGATAGATATGATGTAAGCCATGCTAAGGCGCTTCCTCTAATGCCAACATAGTTTTCTAGTCTATCCAAGAGAATGTTGTGATCGATAGTATCGAATGCTGCGCTAAGATCTAATAGCACTAATAACGCAGATAAAACCACGGTCAGATGATAGAAGCAGGTCATTAGTAACTCTAATGAGAGCAGTCTCAGTACTATGGTACGGTCTAAAACCTGATTGGAAATCCTCACAGACACCATTTTTTCTAAAAAGGAATACAGTTGTGAGGATACTACCTTTTCTAGTATCTTTGACAGAAAAGGGAGATTAGAGATTGGTCTGTAATTTACTAAGTCTTTGGGATCAAGATGTGGTTTCTTAATAAGAGGTTTAACTACAGCCAGTTTAAAGGTTTTGGGAACATAACCCAATGACAATGATGAATTAATAATGTTCAAAATAGGATCTATGACTTCTGGAAGCAGATCTTTTAATAGTTGAGATGGAATAGGGTCTAACATACATGTTGCTGGTTTAGATGATTTAACAAGTTTGTACAAGTCTTCTTCTCCTATAATAGAGAAAGAGTGTAATTTTTCCTTAGGGTTCTAAAGCTCACTATCTGATGTGAAACTGTAGTTGACGGCTGCATAGTTACAATTTTATCTCTGATGGTATCAATCTTAGAAGTAAAGAAATTCATGAACTCATTGCAGCTATACTCTTGGGGCATATTAGCACCTGCTGATGCTTTATTTTTGTTAATTTAGTCACTGTACTGAATAAATACCGGGTTGTGTTTGTTTTCTTCTAAAAGGGATGAAAAATAATCAGATCTTGCTATTTTTAATGCTTTTCTGTATGACAGCATACTCTCCCGCCAGGCAATACGTAAATACTTCTAATTTGTTTTTTTCTCCACCTGCGCCCATTTTCCGGGCTGCTCTCTTTAGGTGCGTGTGTTGTCATTATACCAAGGAGTCAGATTGTTTTCTTTATCTTTTAAGTGCAAAGGAGCAACTGTATCTAAAGTGCTAGAAAAAGAGAGTGCATAGTTTCTGTTACATCATCAAGTTTTTGCATCGTATTGGATGAACTAAGAATTGAGATAAGTCAGGAAGGTTATTTCTGAAAGCTTTCTTTTGTGGTGGAAGTGATGGTTCTACCATACTTGTAATAAGGTGCAGAGTTTACAGGTTTAGCTATACAGAGTTCACACAAGACTAGATAGTGATCTGAAATGTCATCACTTTGCTGCAGTACTTCAACCATTTTAACATCTATTCCATGTGACGACCCATGTGTATTATTTATAAAGATCAAAATTTATCAGACAAGAGTTATAGATCAGGTCTGTCCGCTTGGTACAAATGTTATTTTTAAATTATCAAGAACAAAGGACTGGAGTTTTTTTTTTTTTTTTTTTTTTTTTTTTTTTGCTACTTTTTCAAAGAATGGGACAAAATCCACACACAGATCACACCTATGTGGAAAATTAAAGATTGTAATTAATGTACCTTTTTGGAACTGAAAAAAGTGAAATACTGGAAGATGGCAAGATGCACTCGAGTCCGTGATAAAGAGAGAGTTTCAGAAATTACCCACTCATTGGGCAGTGAGTGTCATCTCATTTTTACATGCAAGTAAAGCTGTAGACAGTTGGCATTGTGACTTAAAAGAAAAAAATACATGAGCATTTTTAATATTGAAAAATATTTGTGCATGAACACTAGCACACACCCATTACACAAGTACACTAGTGTTCTTTTTGTGTGATTCCTCTGTTTCTGGTTTGCAGGTAGTTTATGTGGTTTTGAGTATTGTAAATCACAGTACTTTGCTGGATATCTGATGAGCACACTACTGAGTGCACTGCAGCACTGCAGGGCATCGACTCCAAGACTGTGATCCTACTGGGAAAAGTTGCACTCTGGGTGATGGTTTTTGCATATGATAGATTTGTCCAGCATCACCATGGCACAGTGAGACGGAGAGGTTATCTGGACTTCTACAGACTGACCCGCAGAATAAAAAAACCTTCCACTGCTCATTCACTCTGCAGGTGAAAATATGTTTCGCATGATTATGTTAACATTCCACTCCTGGTCATTAAGTGAAAAAGTTGCTCATGCTAATCGAAGTACTCTTTCAGTCACATGTTAAATGCTTGTTAGGGTTCACAACTGACCACTAGATGGCAGCAGAAAAGCTATTATTGAATGTGAGGGACCGAGAAGTCAAAGACGAGGAACACCAGCAGTCACCAGAAAAAAAGAACTTTAATTAAACTCAAAGAAGTACCTTTACAAAAACAAACCAGGCAGACAGAGACAGACCAACAACAACAACAACAACAAAAAAAAAGCCACCAAAATGGACAACACAACAGCTTATAAAGAGAAAGATGGGCCCATTACAAATTAAAAGAAACACTAAATCATCCCCAGAGAACCTAACCCATAACCAAAACAACATAAATAGACAACCAAATATAATTAATAAAATCAGCTACTTTTCCTTTCTTGCCCCCGACCATCTCTCTGAATGGTATGTCCAGGAGAACCATTCCCATAAATTCCCAGTTTCCACCCGGACTCTTAATTTTCGTCACACCAGGAAGCTGCAGTACTTGGGCCTGACAATCAAGTCACCACACACACCGGTAAACTTAAGCCAAAATAGAAACAAAGGTAAATAACAGATACAAAGCAACTAATTTGTGTGCACTCCAAATCAGCAACGATGTATGTTATAAATGAAACCTATGGAAAATAAGATTATAAACCGTGTATGCTTGTGATTAACAAATGCAACTGACAAACAGTTAAACTAAAACCATAAATAAACATGATTTACAAACTGTGTTGTGTGTGTGTGTAAAAGGTGATACAGGTATATTACCACTCATGTGTGGCCACCACTGGTCGTCACATTGACACTGAACATACACTGCCTGTTCACCACCTCGATTTAACTGAAGCAAACAGGTGATATGATCTGGCATCGCTGCAGCTGCTCAGGTCTAGGTTCAACAATGTTATGTTATTCCATACATTTTTTTTTTTCCCTGATTGCATGGGCATATTCCAAGATAAAAATGCCAGGATTTATCAGGCTCAAATTGTGAAAGAAGGGTTCAGAGAGCATTAGATGTGATTTTTCACACATGGATTGGCCACCGCAGAGTCCATACTTTAACTCCGATGAGAATCTTTGGGATGTACTCTAGAAGACTATGTGAACAGTTCAACTCTCCCGTCATCAATATATAATCTTGGCGAAAAATGTATGCAACTCTGGATGGGAACAAATGTTACGACATTGCAGAAGCTTATCAGAACAATCAAAGCTAAAGACAGTCCAAAGAAATATAAGTGTGTGTGTGTGAGCCTTTTTTTTTTTTTTTTTTTTTTTTTTTTTTTGCACAGGCAGTGTATGATTGATCATGAAATGTACACTGCCTGTACATTTCAATGCTTTTGTTATGAATAAAAGAAAATAATTATAATAATTTTATAACGTGGTAACATTTACAATTTAATTCCACTTATTTTTACTTGATGTTTTCTACAC
Source organism: Puntigrus tetrazona (assembly GCF_018831695.1). Taxonomy (NCBI): domain Eukaryota; kingdom Metazoa; phylum Chordata; class Actinopteri; order Cypriniformes; family Cyprinidae; genus Puntigrus; species Puntigrus tetrazona. The sequence goes on from NC_056699.1 coordinate 30,227,006, forward strand.
ACGTGGGTGAGTTAGACACATATATGAAGTATAAGAGATATACATTACCATAAACGAATAAGGCCACAATTTGTATTTCGTCTATCTATCATGTTTTTGGATGTTCTAAACTTACCGATAAGCGCATCCTGCCCCGTTTCTTTGTCTAACTTCCACGAGCAGGTCGCCGCCATTGTTGTCTTTTCTTCGGCTGATATTCACACGCAGACCTGCTCGTACAGCGACATCCAGCGGCTGAGAAAACTTTCTACTTTGAGCTGATTGGAAGATTGCTTTCTTAATAGAGCATTATCGCCATCTACTGTGTAGTATGAAATAGTATTTGGGGGCTTGTTCATTTTACGTGGTATGGGTCTAAAATGGACCAAGTTTGCCACGGTAACGGTTCTGTTCAAATGGAAATATATTTGGTTTGGTTTGATATATATTTCATTCCATTCAGTAGTTTATGTAACACAGGTGGCTCTTTCGGGAGTGTGTGTGTGTGTGAGCGTCGGGGAAAATAATAGTGTAGGTGCCGGTTTGATTGGGCAGCGATTGCTAAGTGAAAGCATCCATTCTTCTGGGAGCAACTGATTGGGTGTGGTAATATACCTTTGCGGGGAGTATCGCGAGAACTTCTTCACGCGACTCAGAGCCTGCTGAGGAAGTGTTGTGACATCGCGAGAGTTACTCGTACGAGTAAAAGTTTTCAACGAGAAACATCGTCGTAACACTCGTGGTTATTTCCCCTTTTTCCGGGCGTTACAAAGACACACTCATGTATGAAAATAAAATGCATCTTTATTTAAAGGGCGTAATAAAGCGCTGTTTTAAAATTCGCATTATTTGAATTTCAGTTGGTTTCCACTGACATTCCAATACGTCACAGCGCTTCGGTGCTAGACAACGAGAGAAAGTTTGCATTTGTTTGTTATCTCAAAGCGACTTACATTGGACTGTAATCTACAATAAGTAGCTATTCAAAGTCTTTTCACGATCTACAGAGATAGTGTTTTTGACTGTTCTACCGGACATCATGTCATTTACTTCATCCGAGAGTCAAATGTCCCTGACGACCCTCCCAGGCCCAGAAGCGACACATTCTCCGCTGAGTTGGAACTTCGCAACAGCTTTGAATCGGACTCCGAGGAGGCATGCTTTGACATCATGCATTGCATAAAAATGAGCTGCAGCCGCATGTTCATGCAGGACAGAGGATGTAATGACGGTTTGGGATTGCTGAGCGTTGGCGGCATCTCCTCTTGTGAAAGCCAAATCGTCCGCAGTCCTCCGATGTCCAGCGCATCCCTCCATACATCCTGCAATTCTCTAGAAGCAGCAGGGCCTTCAGAAAGCATGGATTTCTGTAGTGACCAAGAAGTGTCTTCTATCGAGTCTACATCTCTAGGAGTGTCACCTGCAGACTCTGTGGACAGCAGTACAGGTAACACTGAAATGTGGACCTGCACTACAGTATAAGAAGTATCTAGAAGCACTATAGAGTATAAAGTTCCCAAGTCTCTGTCTCATATTTAAGATTCCTTTACATTGTTGTATATTTTGCATAGACCAATGAATGCAATACTCACGGGACATATTTATTAAATGTAAAGTCCAAGTGAATGCTTCTTCGTTTTCGTTTTAGAAAACCATGTCAGTCTAGGGAAGAAAGTGAAGAACAGGATCTGCTCATTCTTCAAGAGGACATGGAATGCTATAAAGCGTCCTTCGTTCAGTTGTGAAACACTGACAGAGCCGTTCACGCCTCCGTCACATGACACAGATCTAGACGGTGCAGCTTCATCACGTCTTGCGGATCCTAGGCTGGCTGAATGGAGCTTTGACAGTGCCAACAACCCCTTTGAAGGAGGACGTGACAATAGCCTGGAACTGTTAAGCATTAGCAGTGAGGAACGGTTGGTCTCGGCAGAGTGGCTCTGCTAGAGAAGAGTGCGCATGTTCTGATCGTGAGAACACGTGACGCAACAGAGTCTTCCTGAGCCTGAAGGAGCCGAGTGACGGAGTGGCGCCTTCTGTGGAGAACAGCACAGGTAAGAACGAAAGTACAGTAAAACCTGGGACATTTGTAGATAGTAAATACCAGCACAGTGCACTGGCATATGCAAATGATTCAGTCTTTTTGAATGATTTTAGAAAAACACCGCGGTTTGAGGAAAAGGATGAAGAAAGGGATTTCTTCAGTCTTTAAGAAAGCATGGAAGCCCTTAAAGTGGCCCTCCTTCTGCTGCTGCCGCGGGGACCAGAGTTGAGCCATTTGTGCCTCTACAAGAGAACTCGGAGCCGAATCCAGAGCCAGCTGATCCCAAACCACACTTTGTTGCAGAGCCCTTTGGTTTTCAATGATTTATTGAAATGTATGCATTTGAATTACACTGTATAATTTCATTAAGAATGTTTAAGCTTAGTATTTGTGAAATAATCTCCTAGTTTATTGCTATTATAATTGTACAAAAGCATTTCATTTAAATGGCTGATGATGTTTAAAATGTTTTATTTAATAAAATGTACATATAAAAATAATATCTCTCTTTGTTCTTACTTTTGGCTGCTCCAAAGGTGAAATGCATCTCAGAAATGTTGAAGCTTAAATGTAAAGTCTGAATTTAAAAAAAAAAAAAAAAAAAAAGAGTATAGGCCTAAATATCAATATATTGAGATGAGATTCATTGACGTTTATTTTAGAAAAATCATTATAATTTATTTAAAAATGCAACTTCACCTAAATAGTATAAGATGCAGTCCTTTTTGTGACAGGAAATAAAATAAAATTGAATTTCACTGAAATTTGCAATCATAATTTCCACAATAAAGAAAAAGGTTATGGATGATAGTGTGAGTTAAAAAAATACTCTGCTCCTATGTCACTTCTGGGGGTTATCGCATGTCCTCTAAAGCTGATCGATTTCATGTGATAACCCTGAAGACTCATAGGTTATGAGGAAGAGCCAGGATGAATTAAAGAAAAAAACCCTGAAATATGGTGCATATTTACTTTTTGGGTGAACTATTCCTTTAATAGAATCTGCTGCGCATTATTATCAATCAATCAATCATTTTATTTATATAGCGCTTTTAACAACACAGGTTGCATCAAAGCACTGTACAGTATAATGACAGGGATGTATAATGACGAAAGTGACCAATTTCTTATTAAATGCAGAGACGGTCTCTGTAGTCAATTTAACGATAATCACTAGAAGTTAAGTGTCTAACCAAGCAAGCCAGAGGCGACAGCGGCAAGGAAACAAAACCCCATGCATACAGAATGGAGAAAAAGAAAAACCTTGGGAGAAACCAGACTCAGTTGGGGTCAGTTCTCCTCTGACCGGACGCCTTAGCACTTAACTTCCAGTTCAATTTTAAACGCTGCTGTGTCAGGTAGTGTAAATGACTTTGTGTGTGTGTGTGTGTGTGTGTGTGTGTGTGTGTGCATCAGGATCTGGTGATCTGTCGACGGGCGATCTAGGTGTTCTGGTCTCTGATGAACATAATCTCTGGGTGCTGATCCACCATCTAGTCTGGATACAAACTGTGAAAACAGATTGAGAAAGAAACAGGACTAATATTAGCGTAGATGCCATTCTCTTTTTACGATGTCACAAGTACATCGTATTTTAGAGTAGTGTTCCCGGTTCCAGCAAATCTAAGTAATGTAGCCTAAAAATCCTTTAACGGATTTGAATAATAAAAGGTGTGTTGGTGTGTTATGTGTAGGCTAAGTTAAAAAGATGTGTCTTTAATCTAGATTTAAACTGGCAGAGTGTGTCTGCTTCCCGAACACAGTTAGGAGATTGTTCCAGAGTTTAGGTGCTAGATAGGAAAATGATCTGCCGCCGCAGTTGATTTTGATATTCTAGGTATTATCAAATGGCCAGAGTTTTGAGAACGCAGCGGACGTGGCAGGACTATAATGTGATAAGAGCTCGCTCAAGTATTGAGGAGCTAAACCATTCAGGGCTTTATAGGTAATTAATAAGATTTTAAAATCTATTCGATGTTTGATAGGGAGCCAGTGCAGTGTTGACAGAACCGGGCTAATATGATCATACTTCCTAGTTCTAGTAAGGACTCTGGCTGCTGCGCGTTTTGGACTAGCTGAAGTTTGTTTATTAAGCGTGCAGAACAACCACCCAATAAAGCATTGCAATAATCTAACCTTGAGGTCATAAACGCATGAATTAATATCTCTGCATTAGAGGTTGAAAGCATAGGTCGTAATTTAGATATATTTTTAAGATGGAAAACGCAGTTTTACAGATGCTAGAAACATGATTTTCAAAGGAAAGATTGCGGTCAAACAGCACACCTGGGTTCCTAACTGATGATGAAGAATTAACAGAGCAGCCATCAAGTGATAGGCTGTGTTCTAGATTATTATATGTGGGGTTTTTAGGTCCAATTATTAGCACCTCTGTTTTTCAGAATTTAACATTAAGAAGTTACTCATCATCCAGCTTTTTATATCGACTATGCATTCTGTTAGATTATCAATTTGGTGTGTATCACCAGGCTGCGCTGAAATATAGAGCTGAGTATCATCAGCATAGCAGTGAAAGCTAACACCATGACTCCTGATAATGTCTCCCAGAGGTAACATGTACAGGTTGAAAAGTAACGGTCCTAGCACTGAGCCTTGAGGAACTCCATATTTCACTTTTGATCGATATGATACCTCCTCATTTAATGCCACAAACTGATAGCGGTCAGATAGATATGATGTGCCATGCTAAGGCACTTCCTCTAATGCCAACATAGTTTTCTAGTCTATCCAAGAGAATGTTGTGATCGATAGTATCGAATGCTGCGCTAAGATCTAATAGCACTAATAACGAGATAAAACCACGTCAGATGATAGAAGCAGGTCATTAGTAACTCTAATGAGAGCAGTCTCAGTACTATGGTACGGTCTAAAACCTGATTGGAAATCCTCACAGACACCATTTTTTCTAAAAAGGAATACAGTTGTGAGGATACTACCTTTCTAGTATCTTTGACAGAAAAGGGAGATTAGAGATTGGTCTGTAATTTACTAAGTCTTTGGGATCAAGATGTGGTTTCTTAATAAGAGGTTTAACTACAGCCAGTTTAAAGGTTTGGGAACATAACCTAATGACAATGATGAATTAATAATGTTCAAAATAGGATCTATGACTTCTGGAAGCAGATCTTTTAATAGTTGAGATGGAATAGGGTCTAACATACATGTTGCTGGTTTAGATGATTTAACAAGTTTGTACAAGTCTTCTTCTCCTATAATAGAGAAAGAGTGTAATTTTTCCTTAGGGTTCTAAAGCTCACTATCTGATGTGAAACTGTAGTTGACGGCTGCATAGTTACAATTTTATCTCTGATGGTATCAATCTTAGAAGTAAAGAAATTCATGAACTCATTGCAGCTATACTCTTGGGGCATATTAGCACCTGCTGATGCTTTATTTTTTGTTAATTTAGTCACTGTACTGAATAAATACTGGGGTTGTGTTTGTTTTCTTCTAAAAGGGATGAAAAATAATCAGATCTTGCTATTTTTAATGCTTTTCTGTATGACAGCATACTCTCCCGCCAGGCAATACTGAGTCACTTCTAATTTGTTTTTCTCCACCTGCGCTCCATTTTCCGGGCTGCTCTCTTTAGGGTGCGTGTGTTGTCATTATACCAAGGAGTCAGATTGTTTTCTTTTATCTTTTAAGTGCAAAGGAGCAACTGTATCTAAAGTGCTAGAAAAAGAGAGTGCATAGTTTCTGTTACATCATCAAGTTTTTGCATCGTATTGGATGAACTAAGGAATTGAGATAAGTCAGGAAGGTTATTTCAAAGCTTTCTTTTTGTGGTGGAAGTGATGGTTCTACCATACTTGTAATAAGGTGCAGAGTTTACAGGTTTAGCTATACAGAGTTCACACAAGACTAGATAGTGATCTGAAATGTCATCACTTTGCTGCAGTACTTCAACCATTTTAACATCTATTCCATGTGACGACCCATGTGTATTATTTATAAAGATCAAAATTTATCAGACAAGAGTTATAGATCAGGTCTGTCCGCTTGGTACAAATGTTATTTTTAAATTATCAAGAACAAAGGACTGGAGTTTTTTTTTTTTTTTTTTTAAGTACTTTTTCAAAGAATGGGACAAAATCCACACACAGATCACACCTATGTGGAAAATTAAAGATTGTAATTAATGTACCTTTTGGAACTGAAAAAAGTGAAATACTGGAAGATGGCAAAGATGCACTCAGAGTCCGTGATAAAGAGAGAGTTTCAGAAATTACCCACTCATTGGGCAGTGAGTGTCATCTCATTTTTACATGCGAGTAAAGCTGTAGACAGTTGGCATTGTACTTAAAAGAAAATACATGAGCATTTTTAATATTGAAAATATTTGTGCATGAACACTAGCACACACCCATTACACAAGTACACTAGTGTTCTTTTTGTGTGATTCCTCTGTTTCTGGTTTGCAGGTAGTTTATGTGGTTTTGAGTATTGTAAATCACAGTACTTTGCTGGATATCTGATGAGCACACTACTGAGTGCACTGCAGCACTGCAGGGCATCGACTCCAAGACTGTGATCCTACTGGGAAAAGTTGCACTCTGGGTGATGGTTTTTGCATATGATAGGATTTGTCCAGCATCACCATGGCACAGTGAGACGGAGAGGTTATCTGGACTTCTACAGACTGACCCGCAGAATAAAAAAACCTTCCACTGCTCATTCACTCTGCAGGTGAAAATATGTTTCAGCATTATGTTAACATTCCACTCCTGGTCATTAAGTGAAAAAGTTGCTCATGCTAATCGGGAAGTACTCTTTCAGTCACATGTTAAATGCTTGTTAGGGTTCACAACTGACCACTAGATGGCAGCAGAAAAGCTATTATTGAATGTGAGGGACCGAGAAGTCAAAGACGAGGAACACCAGCAGTCACCAGAAAAAAAAGAACTTTAATTAAACTCAAAGAAGTACCTTTACAAAAACAAACCAGGCAGACAGAGACAGACCAACAACAACAACAACAAAAAAAAAAAAGCCACCAAAATGGACAACACAACAGCTTATAAAGAGAAAGATGGGCCCATTACAAATTAAAAGAAACACTAAATCATCCCCAGAGAACCTAACCCATAACCAAACAACATAAATAGACAACCAAATATAATTAATAAAATCAGCTACTTTTCCTTTCTTGCCCCCCCCGACCATCTCTCTGAATGGTATGTCCAGGGAGAACCATTCCCCCTTAAATTCCCAGTTTCCACCCGGACTCTTAATTTTCGTCACACCAGGAAGCTGCAGTACTTGGGCCTGACAATCACCACACACCGCCCGGTAAACTTAAGCCAAAATAGAAACAAAGGTAAATAACAGATACAAAGCAACTAATTTGTGTGCACTCCAAATCAGCAACGCTGTATGTTATAAATAAAACCTATGGAAAATAAGATTATAAACCGTGTATGCTTGTGATTAACAAATGCAACTGACAAACAGTTAAACTAAAACCATAAATAAACATGATTTACAAACTGTGTTGTGTGTGTGTGTGTGTGTAAAAGGTGATACAGGTATATTACCACTCATGTGTGGCCACCACTGGAATCGTCACATTGACACTGAACATACACTGCCTGTTCACCACCTCGATTTAACGAAGCAAACAGGTGATATGATCTGGCATCGCTGCAGCTGCTCAGGTCTAGGTTCAACAATGTTATGTTATTCCATACATTTTTTTTTTTCTTCCCTGATTGCATGGGCATATTCCAAGATAAAAATGCCAGGATTTATCAGGCTCAAATTGTGAAAGAAGGGTTCAGAGAGCATTAGATGTGATTTTTCACACATGGATTGGCCACCGCAGAGTCCATACTTTAACTCCGATGAGAATCTTTGGGATGTACTCTAGAAGACTATGTGAACAGTTCAACTCTCCCGTCATCAATATATAATCTTGGCGAAAAATGTATGCAACTCTGGATGGGAACAAATGTTACGACATTGCAGAAGCTTATCAAAGCTAAAGACAGTCCAAAGAAATATAAGTGTGTGTGTGTGAGCTTTTTTTTTTTTTTTTTTTTTTTTGCACAGGCAGTGTACATTGATCATGAAATGTACACTGCCTGTACATTTCAATGCTTTTGTTATGAATAAAAGAAAATAATTATTATAATTTTATAACGTGGTAACATTTACAATTTAATTCCACTTATTTTTACTTGATGTTTTCTACACACACGTGGGTGAGTTAGACACATATATGAAGTATAAGAGATATACATTACCATAAACGAATAAGGCCACAATTTGTATTTCGCCTATCTATCATGTTTTTGGATAGTCTAAACTTACCGATAAGCGCATCCTGCCCCGTTTCTTTGTCTAACTTCCACGAGCAGGTCGCCGCCATTGTTGTCTTTTTCTTCGGCTGATATTCACACGCAGACCTGCTCGTACAGCGACATCCAGCGGCTGAGAAAACTTTCTACTTTGAGCTGATTGGAAGATTGCTTTCTTAATAGAGCATTATCGCCATCTACTGTGTAGTATCAAATAGTATTTGGGGGCTTGTTCATTTTACGTGGTATGGGTCTAAAATGGACCAAGTTTGCCACGGTAACGGTTCTGTTCAAATGGAAATATATTTGGTTTGGTTTGATATATATTTCATTCCATTCAGTAGTTTATGTAACACAGGTGGCTCTTTCGGGAGTGTGTGTGTGTGTGTGTGAGCGTCGGGGAAAATAATAGTGTATTCCATTCATTTAACTTTTCACAATAATGTGTCATTTTTACTCACTTTATGGTATTCGCTTTTTTGGTTTTAAATTAAAGTGCTTGAAAAGGTACAATGACGTTTGACAACACATTTTACTTCATGCCAAATGTTTAATTTAAAGACATTAACATTCAAATTGAAGTTTTCTTTTTAGTAGGTTAAAATTTAACCTCTTTAAAAAGGGGTCAAAGGTACAATCGAGATCAAAGTGTATTGTAATGTTCTACTCAAGCTAATAAGTATTGTGCTTCCAAATTAATCCATCTATGTATATAAAATCTAATACACTTTACACACTTGTAATATCCAAAGTCATATAATCTAAAATAATTTATGGAAATAAATTATCTTTGAACATTTTGAAAATACAGTTTGCTAGGAAACAGAATTTAAGAACATATACTTTACAGTTTAATGCATAGAAAGAAAAGAAAGAAATAAAGAACTTCAGGTATTGCACTAGTTTGTTAATAATGACATTCTCCATCCAGGGACTTTTAGGTTACAAGGCCATCATTCACACTCGATCACTGCCTGGAGCAGAAGCTCATCGGGTACCTCTTCAGTGGCCCTTTCTACTTCCTGCAGAGCTTCCAGATAAGCAGGGTCATCCGGCCACTCTCCCCAGTCCTCAGCTTTCTCAGCCTGAGGAGCCGAGGAATCAGTCCTGGGTACAGAAGTCTGGGCAAGCTCGATGTTCCCCAGTTCATCCGTTAAATATGCCTGATCCTCCTCATCCTGTGCAATTCAACACACAAATATACATTCAAACTTATGTATGGTTACGTAAATTACAGGTGATTCTCCAGAAGAACTAAATCCAGCCTGACCTCCATCAGCAGGTGGCTCATGCAGACTTCTTGAGGCAGTGGGAAGCCTGTTAAACCATAGAAATGCCATAATATTACAATCTAACCCAAATCCATGTAACATCATTCCCTACACAAGTTCCCTATCTAGTTAACAAACAAACAACACTGCCCTCATCAGATCTGAAAGTAATGTCATCTATAGCAAAGAAACTGTCACCTCTACTGGCAGGACAAGCTAAAGTAGTTTAACTATATAGTAGCTAGAAAGTAAAAGGTTTATTACTGGAGGATCTGTAGTTCTGTCTTCTGCACTCAGGGTCATGACATCTCTGATACCACACTTCTTCTTTGAGATCCACCACAATTCTATGAAAAATAAGAAAGCCGAGCATTCGTAATTGTTACAGACCCTCAAACAGACGATATTAATCAATGCAAGTCGCAGCCGTGAAGACCCACATGATGTTGTTGCTCTTGTGAAAGCGCTTCACGTTGTGGCACCAGCGGAATTTCTCGATATCATAAACCAACAGCTGTTCAGACGCAAAGTAGTTCCATCTCCGGATGCCTGTTTGGGTTAAACGTGACATTCAGTTAACAAAGTATTCAGTTGAAATAATTCCTTTTGAGAAAAAGGCGGTTTTGCTTAAAATTCAGTAGAAAGAAACTAAAGTACAATGAAAGCATGGCTCCATTTTGTTACAGTTGCTTACTTCCTTGAATGCCGTCTTTGCACAAGAGTGTCAGCACGAATTCATCCACCTCTTTAAAAGAAGATAGCTTCTGTTCACCCAACAGATCTATACGGAAAGGACAGAGCGAGAAGTGTCTACTTGTAGTTAACTGTCAATGATGTGAATAGTAAAGCATGACATTCAGGCAGGGTGGGAAATGATCCTAATAGGGCTGGTGAATGTTCAGTTTCATACATATAAAGGCACATTTTAAGTTAAGCACATTGCAGCATTGAGATGGTTAATTCTGTTCTTAGAAACCACTGCTAGCACTTGGTGATGTTAAGTTGTATTTCTCATTACCAGAGCTATGTGGTTCTCTCTGAGAGGGGACAGACACTGAGATCCTGCTGTACTCTTCTGTGGCATATCATAAGTCAAAATCCTCTGTCCTGTGAAACTAATTCAAAACAGCCATGTGTGTTAGTGTGTGTGTGTGTGTGTGTGTGTGTGAAACTCGATATTCTAAAACAATGGCACAATCAGAAAAAGTTGACCCAACCGTAGTGTGGACAACACACCTGATATTGGTGATTAAGGAAGTTAAAAATATGCATTCTTCTTTTGTGGTGTGCTTGAGGGCTTTGGGACAAACTTGTTGTCTTCTGCCACACAAAAGGCAGCATTCTTTCCAAGTTTGGAGGACTTGTAGAGACGGAAGTTTCTGTTCTTGGTGTAGACCCCTTCAAAGGAGGAAAGAGTTACTTTAATCTCGTCCCTTACCTTCACTTGCAGTACAATTTAAATCATAAGAACATATTTAAAAACTACATTCTGATAATAAAAATTTAAATAAAATGTCATCAATACATTTTAAAAACAGTCAAGTACACTGTATAATAATGTTTAATATTTTATTTTAAATAATATTTTATATTTTAATAAACATGATTTATGTCTTCATTTAAAGAAGTACACTCACATTGATGTTAACTAACATACTAAAGCACACACAAAGTACTTTGATTATAATTTTAACAGTTGTGTTATTTAAAATTACAAAGTAAATATAGATTAAATGTACAAAATTCATCATTATAAATGTAAATGAAATTACAAATATATTTAAATACGCAACATATTATAATTTATTAAACATATTGCAGATGACCATAAATTAAATATACTTTAACCATATTTCAAAGATAACAGTAATAGTAATTTTGAATTTAAAAGGTAGTCAAGTAACTAATTTAAAAAATGTAAGTTTTATAAAAGTAATTTTAATTTCAAAAGCATTTATTTAATTGTAAATAAAATGCAATTACATATCAGAAAACATTACATTCTGCTAACACTCCATGCTTTTATTTACATTATATATTATTAATATATTATTTATTTAATAAGTACACTTATTCATTTCATCAACAGCAAAGAATTTGCAGTGAACAGTAGTCCTTTAAAGTCAAGTGTTTCATTGAAATAATCGATTTTATAAGACTTTTTAAAAATGAAAAACTTTTAATTCCTACCCAGGTCAACAAAAAGTTGTTCTTGTCCATTTTGCTCTTCACTATCAGAAAGTCAAGATCCTTCTCTTCATACTTTCTTCTCTTGGCCTGTGATCCATCCACATCAGCTCTGTTCTCTCTTGGACAAACTTCTGTTGTGGGTGCCTCTGGTTTGCTTTTTAAAACAAATTAAACCAATATGATATTATATCAGAAACAGAAGGATGTATGAAGGTAGAACACTGCGGAAATATAAAAGATTTGTCTGTGAGAAACAGATAAAATTTTGGTTACATCTTCCACTGTCTGTCATCTCACCTTTTCTGAAGGCTTTTAGAGCAGGATGTAGGATATCATGAATAAATCGACCTGCAAACACACACATCACTCACTATCACAGACCGTAATATAAATATATATATATATATATATGCATCAACCACCACGTAATCACTTTTAGTAAATGTTGAAGATGTAACTTTGACTCACCACCAACATGAGAGTTGTCTTTGAATGCAGCACTGGGAAGCATGAAGATAAGATGACGACTAAACTTCTCAGTGGTGCTGGAGTCTAGATTAAGGACATCTTTTGCAGAGCAGCGTGACCGTAAACCTCCTCGAGCTTCTCACACACATACTGTTATTGCATACGGGGAAAGTTATTGTAATTGTTGAATAATTGTATTTGGAGCTATTTTAAGCTTTTTTGTATAATACACTATTCAAAAGCTTTAATAAGGTCAATAAGAATTTGTTCTTTTGGAAAGATCTTTTGAGCTCAGCAAGGCTGCATTTACTTGGTTAAAAATACACTGTAGAGAGTAATATTGTGAATAATTATTACAATTTAAAGTATGTTTTTTCTAACTTAATAAAATGTATTCATGTAATAGCAAAGCTTTATTTTTAGCAGCCGCTATTCCAATTTTCAGTGTCACGATTGATTCTTCAGAAATCATCATAATATGCTCTAATTGGTGATCAGTAACAATTTGAAAGCAGTGGTGCTGGGGTTTTTTTGTGTGGAAAAAATTATACATTTTTAAAAATATATGTCTTGAATTTGATATTTAGCATAAATGTAATAATAAAAATAATTTAATTAAAATAATTTGTTTTATAATGATTTTTAATTTTAATCATATTTGTTTCATAAATGAATACATCTGTTTGCAATCATTTGTAATTTATTTATATCTTTTGTAACATTGTAAATGTCTTTAATATTTGTTTACTTCCATATGTTCTTGCTAAATAAAAATAAAAATATCATTTATTTAAACAAATCTTACTGACCCCAAAATGACTGAAGTAGTGTACACTTACTTGAATTAGTTTTGTCACCATCATCTTGCCGTCCAGGTGCGTGTTGGAGGCTTTGTTTAACTCTAAGTCAAAGTAGAGTTTGCAGACGGCCCCTTCCAGAATGACCTCATAACAGTGCATCAGAGACTGTCTGTGAGTGCTGAGGAGACAAAGATCTCTCATTCACCTACAGCTATGCCTTTAAGTGCATGCACTTTTATTAATTAAAAGTACATCACTACTGATTACACTTTTATAAAATACCTCATCTGTAGCAAATTACTTCCTTTAAATATCTTTCCTAAAACTAATTTATACATATTATGTGTCAGGGGTACCTGTAGTAATGCCAGAGTTCACTGTAGCTGGTCACTAGGAAAATCCTCTGTCCAGCATCACTGCCTTCCTTCTCCAAAGAAAATAAATGCACGTCCTGATAAAGACATAATAAGAGCCAAACATAGTGGTAGGTATACTTCATTTAAACAGATATACAGCAGCTTCTGTTAATGTATTTAACCTGTTTAATGTGCTGAGTGAAGGTGATGGCTGCGTTCTGCCGTGGGAAGAGTCTCCAGACAGAGGAGGGCTGCCATGGCCGGGACAGACGGGGCTTGTACGGACAGCTCAGAGGAGAAGACTGAAAAGATGAGGCTCTCTGCTCCACAGACTTCAGCCTGTCCTGCCATTTTTCTCTCTTGTCATCCTGGCTTGAAAACACTTAAGTATGATTAAATCACACTAATGCTCTGTGATGTGATCAGCAGAGTACAGTAAAGAGCTCAGGAGAACTGAAGTCACCCGTAAACAAATAAAAAAGTCCATCAGCAAACAACATACAGCGGATCATAATAGATTTCTCTAATACTACTTCTCTAATACTCTATATGGATATTTTTAGGCTGTATTATGTATGGTGTGTATATCAATACATTTAGAGACAGACAGACAGACACAGAGAGAGAGAGAGAGAGAGAGAGACAATTGTACTGATGTCGGATGACATGTTAGTTATGTTACAGTACTTTATAATATATAACGTACAATGTAACGTGAATCTATGGTGTTTATATATTTACCGCCTGTACAAAGAGTACATTTGAGTGATGAGTGCTACACCTAGTTTGGTCGCTTACTTGTATTCTTCCTTGTGTAGTCCTTCGTTAATTATTTTTGTATATTTACAGTCTGAAGCGTTCCCTTTATCATGTATTTTCTCTTTTGAGGAACGCGCTTCGCTGCACGTCATAAAATGAAGCGTTGCGCATGCGCCGGATACACCAAGCGCGAAACGGAACTGCTTTGATTCATGAATATTAATAAGCCAACACCCTCCTCATCGTTGATGACGTTATTTTCTTTCTTTTTTTGTCTAATTGTTCACATGTTATATTTTTTGTAGATGCGTAACATGTGTGCATGTTACGGTACAATATGGTATTGTGTTATAACAGAAAGTTTAATAAAACGAAATAAAGTATTTACTTAATATTCATGAGCTCCTGCGTATGTCGCCGAGCATAGCATAGCAGATAAACATTAACTATCCGTTTAAACTTTATAATTCGATTAAAAACAATCGGGTTTACTGTATCACTACATAGTCATACTATATAATACACATATAATCACATCTTGTGTCAACTTAACGAGCAGCCTGCGTCTCTTTTGGGGCGTTATTAACGAGAGCCACCATATCGTGTTGACTTTTTGACATGTTTCAGCCTGGGTGGATGCAGTGTGGGATTTCGAGTTCACGCACACAGACCCTCTTGACCCAGTTATTGAGGAGGAGATAAAGGAAGGCCCTGATGTTTTCAAAACAATTTACGTGCAGCTTTTGCCCTTCTCCAATGAGGAGGATGACAATACACAGGTATAACGTGATGATACTGTGATTTCTTTGTGCATCTCATACCAAAATAGTACATCTGATGCAGTGATTGTAATTTTTACTTGCTTATGATGTATTTTTTTCTCTGCAGAGTGTCTGGGTGGTGTTCGTGAGAACGGAGTCTCTGCAAAAACTGTCCTTTCCTACTTCATCCTTGGTGCTAAAACCAGAAGTCCCAGTCTTGAACAGAGACTATGTGGTCTACAGGCAGCCTCTCTATACTTGTTGTTGCTAAAAATACCTGGTCAGTTTCTATCTTTTGCATCTAGCTGCAGTGCTGAATTCTGTTCCTAATGCATGGCATGACACAGATTCATTTTGTTTATTTAACACTCATTGGGCAGTGAGTGTCATCTCATTTTTACATGCGAGTAAAGCTGTAGACAGTTGGCATTGTACTTAAAAGAAAAATACATGAGCATTTTTTAATATTGAAAAATATTTGTGCATGAACACTAGCACACACCCATTACACAAGTACACTAGTGTTCTTTTTGTGTGATTCCTCTGTTTCTGGTTTGCAGGTAGTTTATGTGGTTTTGAGCATTGTAAATCACAGTACTTTGCTGGATATCTGATGAGCACACTACTGAGTGCACTGCAGCACTGCAGGGCATCGACTCCAAGACTGTGATCCTACTGGGAAAAGTTGCACTCTGGGTGATGGTTTTTGCATATGATAGATTTGTCCAGCATCACCATGGCACAGTGAGACGGAGAGCTTATCTGGACTTCTACAGACTGACCCGCAGAATAAAAAAACCTTCCACTGCTCATTCACTCTGCAGGTGAAAACATATGTTTCGCATTATGTTAACATTCCACTCCTGGTCATTAAGTGAAAAAGTTGCTCATGCTAATCGAAGTACTCTTTCAGTCACATGTTAAATGCTTGTTAGGGTTCACAACTGACCACTAGATGGCAGCAGAAAAGCTATTATTGAATGTGAGGGACCGAGAAGTCAAAGACGAGGAACACCAGCAGTCACCAGAAAAAAAAAAAGAACTTTAATTAAACTCAAAGAAGTACCTTTACAAAAACAAACCAGGCAGACAGAGACAGACCAACAACAACAACAACAACAACAACAAAATAGAAACAAAGGTAAATAAAAGAAACAGATACAAAGCAAACCAAACAAATCAACCAAATTTGTGTGCACTCCAAATCAGCAACGATGTATGTTATAAATGAAACCTATGGAAAATAAGATTATAAACCGTGTATGCTTGTGATTAACAAATGCAACTGACAAACAGTTAAACTAAAACCATAAATAAACATGATTTACAAACTGTGTTGTGTGTGTGTGTGTGTGTGTGTGTGTAAAAGGTGATGCAGGTATATTACCACTCATGTGTGGCCACCACTGGTCGTCACATTGACACTGAACATACACTGCCTGTTCACCACCTCGATTTAACGAAAGCAAACAGGTGATATGATCTGGCATCGCTGCAGCTGCTCAGGTCTAGGTTCAACAATGTTATGTTATTCCATACATTTTTTTCTTCTTCCTGATTGCATGGGCATATTCCAAGATAAAAATGCCAGGATTTATCAGGCTCAAATTGTGAAAGAAGGGTTCAGAGAGCATTAGATGTGATTTTTCACACATGGATTGGCCACCGCAGAGTCCATACTTTAACTCCGATGAGAATCTTTGGGATGTACTCTAGAAGACTATGTGAACAGTTCAACTCTCCCACCATCAATATATAATCTTGGCGAAAAATGTATGCAACTCTGGATGGGAACAAATGTTACGACATTGCAGAAGCTTATCAGAAGAATCAAAGCTAAAGACAGTCCAAAGAAATATGTGTGTGTGTGTGTGAGCCTTTTTTTTTTTTTTTTTTTTTTTTTTGGCAGTGTATATTGATCATGAAATGTACACTGCCTGTACATTTCAATGCTTTGTTATGAATAAAAGAAAAATAATTATTATAATTTTATAACGTGGTAACATTTACAATTTAATTCCACTTATTTTTACTTGATGTTTTCTACACACGTGGGTGAGTTAGACACATATATGAAGTATAAGAGATATACATTACCATAAACGAATAAGGCCACAATTTGTATTTCGTCTATCTATCATGTTTTTGGATGTTCTAAACTTACCGATAAGCGCATCCTGCCCCGCTTTCTTTGTCTAACTTCCACTTGGCAGTCGCCGCCATTGTTGTCTTTTTTCTTCGGCTGATATTCACACGCAGACCTGCTCGTAACAGCGACATCCAGCGGCTGAGAAAACTTTCTACTTTGAGCTGATTGGAAGATTGCTTTCTTAATAGAGCATTATCGCCATCTACTGTGTAGTATGAAATAGTATTTGGGGGCTTGTTCATTTTACGTGGTATATGGGTCTAAAATGGACCAAGTTTGCCACGGTAACGGTTCTGTTCAAATGGAAATATATTTGGTTTGGTTTGATATATATTTCATTCCATTCAGTAGTTTATGTAACACAGGTGGCTCTTTCGGGAGTGTGTGTGTGTGTGTGTGTGTGTGCGTGCAGGCGTCGGGAAAATAATAGTGTAGGTGCCGGTTTGATTGGGCAGCGATTGCCAAGTGAAAGCATCCATTCTTCTGGGAGCAACTGATTGGGTGTGGTAATATACCTTTGCGGGAGTATCGCGAGAACTTCTTCACGCGACTCAGAGCCTGCTGAGGAAGTGTTGTGACATCGCGAGAGTTACTCGTGACGAGTAAAAGTTTTCAACGAGAAACATCGTCGTAACACTCGTGGTTATTTCCCCTGCTTTTTCCGGGCGTTACAAAGACACACTCATGTATGAAAATAAAATGCATCTTTATTTAAAGGGCGTAATAAAGCGCTGTTTTAAAATTCGCATTATTTGAATTTCAGTTGGTTTCACTGACATTCCAATACGTCACAGCGCTTCGGTGCTAGACAACGAGAGAAGTTTGCATTTGTTTATGCGTTTGGTTGATGCGTTATCTCAAAGCGCGACTTACATTGGACTGTAATCTACAATAAGTAGCTATTCAAAGTCTTTTCACGATCTACAGAGATAGTGTTTTGACTGTTCTACCGGACATCATGTCATTTACTTCATCCGAGAGTCAAAATGTCCCTGACGACCCTCACAGGCCCAGAAGCGACACATTCTCCGCTGAGTTGGAACTTCGCAACAGCTTTGAATCGGACTCCGAGAGGCATGCTTTGACATCATGCATTGCATAAAATGAGCTGCAGCCGCATGTTCATGCAGGACAGAGGATGTAATGACGGTTTGGGATTGCTGAGCGTTGGCGGCATCTCCTCTTGTGAAAGCCAAATCGTCCGCAGTCCTCCGATGTCCAGCGCATCCCTCCATACATCCTGCAATTCTCTAGAAGCAGCAGGGCCTTCAGAAAGCATGGATTTCTGTAGTGACCACGAAGTGTCTTCTATCGAGTCTACATCTCTAGGAGTGTCACCTGCAGACTCTGTGGACAGCAGTACAGGTAACACTGAAATGTGGACCTGCACTACAGTATAAGAAGTATCTAGAAGCACTATAGAGTATAAAGTTCCCAAGTCTCTGTCTCATATTTAAGATTCCTTTACATTGTTGTATATTTTGCATAGAAGCAATTTTAGACCAATGAATGTAATACTCACGGGACATATTTATTAAATGTAAAGTCCAAGTGAATGCTTCTTCGCTTTTCGTTTTAGAAAACCATGTCAGTCTAAGGAAGAAAGTGAAGAACAGGATCTGCTCACTCTTCAAGAGGACATGGAATGCTATAAAGCCGCCCTTCGTTCAGTTGTGAAACACTGACAGAGCCGCTCACGCCTCCGTCTACATGACACAGATCTAGACGGTGCAGATTCATCACGTCTTGCGGATCCTAGGCTGGCTGAATGGAGCTTTGACAGTGCCAACAACCCCTTTGAAGGAGGACGTGACAATAGCCTGGAACTGTTAAGCATTAGCAGTGAGTCCACTGAACGGTTGGTCTCGGCAGAGTGGCCCTCTGCTAGAGAAGAGTGCGCATGTTCTGATCGTGAGAACACGTGACGCAACAGAGTCTTCCCTGAGCCTGAAGGAGCCGAGTGACGAAGTGGCGCCTTCTGTGGAGAACAGCACAGGTAAGAACGAAAGTACAGTAAAACCTGGGACATTTGTGTAGATAGTAAATACCAGCACAGTGCACTGGCATATGCAAATGATTCAGTCTTTTTGAATGATTTTTAGAAAAACACCGCTGTTTGAGGAAAAGGATGAAGAAAGGGATTTCTTCAGTCTTTAAGAAAGCATGGAAGCTCCTTAAAGTGGCTCTCCTTCTGCTGCTGCCGTGGGACCAGAGTTGAGCCATTTGTGCCTCTACAAGAGAACTCGAGCCAATCCAGAGCCAGCTGATCCCAAACCACACTTTGTTGCAGAGCCTTTTGGTTTTCAATGATTTATTGAAATGTATGCATTTGAATTACACTGTATAATTTCATTAAGAATGTTTAAGCTAGTATTTGTGAAATAATCTCCTAGTTTATTGCTATTATAATTGTACAAAAGCATTTCATTTAAATGGCTGATGATGTTTAAAATGTTTTTATTTAATAAAATGTACATATAAAAATAATATCTCTCTTTGTCTCTTACTTTTGGCTGCTCCAAAAGGTGAAATGCATCTCAGAAATGTTGAAGCTTAAATGTAAAGTCTGAATTTAAAAAAAGTATAGGCCTAAATATCAATATATTGAGATGAGATTCATTGACGTTTATTTTAGAAAAATCATTATAATTTATTTAAAAATGCAACTTCACCTAAATAGTATAAGATGCAGTCCTTTTTGTGACAGGAAATAAAATAAAATTGAATTTCACTGAAATTTGCAATCATAATTTCACAATAAAGAAAAAGGTTATGGATGATAGTGTGAGTTAAAAAAACTACGCTTCTATATGTCACTTCTGGGGGGTTATCGCATGTCCTCTAAAGCTGATCGATTTCATGTGATAACCCCTGAAGACTCATGGGTTATGAGGAAGAGCCAGGATGAATTAAAGAAAAAAACCCTGAAATATGGTGCATATTTACTTTTTGGGTGAACTATTCCTTTAACAGAATCTGCTGCGCATTATTATTTATAAAGATCAAAATTTATCAGACAAGAGTTATAGATCAGGTCTGTCCGCTTGGTACAAATGTTATTTTTAAATTATCAAGAACAAAGGACTGGAGTTTTTTTTTTTTTTTTTTTTTTTTTTTTTTAAGTACTTTTTCAAAGAATGGGACAAAATCCACACACAGATCACACCTATGTGGAAAATTAAAGATTGTAATTAATGTACCTTTTGGAACTGAAAAAGTGAAATACTGGAAGATGGCAAGATGCACTCGAGTCCGTGATAAAGAGAGAGTTTCAGAAATTACCCACTCATTGGGCAGTGAGTGTCATCTCATTTTACATGCGAGTAAAGCTGTAGACAGTTGGCATTGTACTTAAAAGAAAAATACATGAGCATTTTTTAATATTGAAAAATATTTGTGCATGAACACTAGCACACACCCATTACACAAGTACACTAGTGTTCTTTTTGTGTGATTCCTCTGTTTCTGGTTTGCAGGTAGTTTATGTGGTTTTGAGTATTGTAAATCACAGTACTTTGCTGGATATCTGATGAGCACACTACTGAGTGCACTGCAGCACTGCAGGGCATCGACTCCAAGACTGTGATCCTACTGGGAAAAGTTGCACTCTGGGTGATGGTTTTGCATATGATAGATTTGTCCAGCATCACCATGGCACAGTGAGACGGAGAGCTTATCTGGACTTCTACAGACTGACCCAGCAGAATAAAAAAACCTTCCACTGCTCATTCACTCTGCAGGTGAAAATATATGTTTCGCATTATGTTAACATTCCACTCCTGGTCATTAAGTGAAAAAGTTGCTCATGCTAATCGAAGTACTCTTTCAGTCACATGTTAAATGCTTGTTAGGGTTCACAACTGACCACTAGATGGCAGCAGAAAAGCTATTATTGAATGTGAGGGACCGAGAAGTCAAAGACGAGGAACACCAGCAGTCACCAGAAAAAAAGAACTTTAATTAAACTCAAAGAAGTACCTTTACAAAAACAAACCAGGCAGACAGAGACAGACCAACAACAACAACAACAACAACAAAAAAAAGCCACCAAAATGGACAACACAACAGCTTATAAAGAGAAAGATGGGCCCATTACAAATTAAAAGAAACACTAAATCATCCCCAGAGAACCTAACCCATAACCAAACAACATAAATAGACAACCAAATATAATTAATAAAATCAGCTACTTTTCCTTTCTTGCCCCCCGACCATCTCTCTGAATGGTATGTCCAGGAGAACCATTCCCTTAAATTCCCAGTTTCCACCCGGACTCTTAATTTCGCCACACCAGGAAGCTGCAGTACTTGGGCCTGACAATCGTCACCACACACCGCGCGTAAACTTAAGCCAAAATAGAAACAAAGGTAAATAACAGATACAAAGCAACTAATTTGTGTGCACTCCAAATCAGCAACGATGTATGTTATAAATGAAACCGATGGAAAATAAGATTATAAACCGTGTATGCTTGTGATTAACAAATGCAACTGACAAACAGTTAAACTAAAACCATAAATAAACATGATTTACAAACTGTGTTGTGTGTGTGTGTGTGTGTAAAAGGTGATGCAGGTATATTACCACTCATGTGTGGCCACCACTCGGGTCGTCACATTGACACTGAACATACACTGCCTGTTCACCACCTCGATTTAACGTAACGAAGCAAACAGGTGATATGATCTGGCATCGCTGCAGCTGCTCAGGTCTAGGTTCAACAATGTTATGTTATTCCATACATTTTTTTTTCTTCCTGATTGCATGGGCATATTCCAAGATAAAAATGCCAGGATTTATCAGGCTCAAATTGTGAAAGAAGGGTTCAGAGAGCATTAGATGTGATTTTTCACACATGGATTGGCCACCGCAGAGTCCATACTTTAACTCCGATGAGAATCTTTGGGATGTACTCTAGAAGACTATGTGAACAGTTCAACTCTCCTGTCATCAATATATAATCTTGGCGAAAAATGTATGCAACTCTGGATGGGAACAAATGTTACGACATTGCAGAAGCTTATCAAAGCTAAAGACAGTCCAAAGAAATATGTGTGTGTGTGTGTGTGTGTGTGTGTGTGTGCCTTTTTTTTTTTTTTTTTTTTTTTTTGCACAGGCAGTGTATTATTGATCATGAAATGTACACTGCCTGTACATTTCAATGCTTTTGTTATGAATAAAAGAAAAATAATTATTATAATTTTATAACGTGGTAACATTTACAATTTAATTCCACTTATTTTTACTTGATGTTTTCTACACACGTGGGTGAGTTAGACACATATATGAAGTATAAGAGATATACATTACCATAAACGAATAAGGCCACAATTTGTATTTCGTCTATCTATCATGTTTTTGGATGTTCTAAACTTACCGATAAGCGCATCCTGCCCCGTTTCTTTGTCTAACTTCCACGAGCAGGTCGCCGCCATTGTTGTCTTTTTTTCTTCGGCTGATATTCACACGCAGACCTGCTCGTACAGCGACATCCAGCGGCTGAGAAAACTTTCTACTTTGAGCTGATTGGAAGATTGCTTTCTTAATAGAGCATTATCGCCATCTACTGTGTAGTATGAAATAGTATTTGGGGGCTTGTTCATTTTACGTGGTATATGGGTCTAAAATGGACCAAGTTTGCCACGGTAACGGTTCTGTTCAAATGGAAATATATTTGGTTTGGTTTGATATATATTTCATTCCATTCAGTAGTTTATGTAACACAGGTGGCTCTTTCGGGAGTGTGTGTGTGTGTGTGTGTGTGTGTGTGTGCAATGGGAAAATAATAGTGTAGGTGCCGGTTTGATTGGGCAGCGATTGCCAAGTGAAAGCATCCATTCTTCTGGGAGCAACTGATTGGGTGTGGTAATATACCTTTGCGGGGAGTATCGCGAGAACTTCTTCACGCGACTCAGAGCCTGCTGAGGAAGTGTTGTGACATCGCGAGAGTTACTCGTGACGAGTAAAAGTTTTCAACGAGAAACATCGTCGTAACACTCGTGGTTATTTCCCCCTGCTTTTTCCGGGGCGTTACAAAGACACACTCATGTATGAAAATAAAATGCATCTTTATTTAAAGGGCGTAATAAAGCGCTGTTTTAAAATTCGCATTATTTGAATTTCAGTTGGTTTCACTGACATTCCAATACGCCACAGCGCTTCGTGCTAGACAACGAGAGAAAGTTTGCATTTGTTTATGCGCTTTGGTTGATGCGTTATCTCAAAGCGACTTACATTGGACTGTAATCTACAATAAGTAGCTATTCAAAGTCTTTTCACGATCTACAGAGATAGTGTTTTTGACTGTTCTACCGGACATCATGTCATTTACTTCATCCGAGAGTCAAAATGTCCCTGACGACCCTCACAGGCCCAGAAGCGACACATTCTCCGCTGAGTTGGAACTTCGCAACAGCTTTGAATCGGACTCGAGGAGGCATGCTTTGACATCATGCATTGCATAAAAATGAGCTGCAGCCGCATGTTCATGCAGGACAGAGGATGTAATGACGGTTTGGGATTGCTGAGCGTTGGCGGCATCTCCTCTCTTGTGAAAGCCAAATCGTCCGCAGTCCTCCGATGTCCAGCGCATCCCTCCATACATCCTGCAATTCTCTAGAAGCAGCAGGGCCTTCAGAAAGCATGGATTTCTGTAGTGACCACGAAGTGTCTTCTATCGAGTCTACATCTCTAGGAGTGTCACCTGCAGACTCTGTGGACAGCAGTACAGGTAACACTGAAATGTGGACCTGCACTACAGTATAAGAAGTATCTAGAAGCACTATAGAGTATAAAGTTCCCAAGTCTCTGTCTCATATTTAAGATTCCTTTACATTGTTGTATATTTTGCATAGAAGCAATTTTAGACCAATGAATGCAATACTCACGGACATATTTATTAAATGTAAAGTCCAAGTGAATGCTTCTTCGTTTTCGCTTTAGAAAACCATGTCAGTCTAAGGAAGAAAGTGAAGAACAGGATCTGCTCATTCTTCAAGAGGACATGGAATGCTATAAAAGCGCCCTTCGTTCAGTTGTGAAACACTGACAGAGCCGCTCACGCCTCCGTCACATGACACAGATCTAGACGGTGCAGATTCATCACGCCTTGCGGATCCTAGGCTGGCTGAATGGAGCTTTGACAGTGCCAACAACCCCTTTGAAGGAGGACGTGACAATAGCCTGGAACTGTTAAGCATTAGCAGTGAGGAAACGGTTGGTCTCGGCAGAGTGGCCCTGCTAGAGAAGAGTGCGCATGTTCTGATCGTGAGAACACGTGACGCAACAGAGTCTTCCTGAGCCTGAAGGAGCCGAGTGACGGTGGCGCCTTCTGTGGAGAAATAGCACAGGTAAGAACGAAAGTACAGTAAAACCTGGGACATTTGTGTAGATAGTAAATACCAGCACAGTGCACTGGCATATGCAAATGATTCAGTCTTTTTGAATGATTTTTAGAAAAACACCGCGGTTTGAGGAAAAGGATGAAGAAAGGGATTTCTTCAGTCTTTAAGAAAGCATGGAAGCTCCCTTAAAGTGGCTCTCCTTCTGTTGCTGCCGCTGGGACCAGAGTTGAGCCATTTGTGCCTCTACAAGAGAACTCGAGCCGAATCCAGAGCCAGCTGATCCCAAACCACACTTTGTTGCAGAGCCCTTGGTTTTCAATGATTTATTGAAATGTATGCATTTGAATTACACTGTATAATTTCATTAAGAATGTTTGCTTAGTATTTGTGAAATAATCTCCTAGTTTATTGCTATTATAATTGTACAAAAAGCATTTCATTTAAATGGCTGATGATGTTTAAAATGTTTTTATTTAATAAAATGTACATATAAAAATAATATCTCTCTTTGTCTCTTACTTTTGGCTGCTCCAAAAGGTGAAATGCATCTCAGAAATGTTGAAGCTTAAATGTAAAGTCTGAATTTAAAAAAGAGTATAGGCCTAAATATCAATATATTGAGATGAGATTCATTGACGTTTATTTTAGAAAAATCATTATAATTTATTTAAAAATGCAACTTCACCTAAATAGTATAAGATGCAGTCCTTTTTGTGACAGGAAATAAAATAAAATTGAATTTCACTGAAATTTGCAATCATAATTTCTACAATAAAGAAAAAAGGTTATGGATGATAGTTAGGCAAGGCAAGGCAAGTTTATTTATATAGCACATTCCCATACACAATGGTAATTCAAAGTGCTTTACAAAAGAGGAAATAAAATAATTATAAGGTTTAAATAACAATAAAAGAAATTAAAATAAAATAAAAAAACACTGATTTAAGATAAATTGAATTTAAAGCAAAAAGAGATTAAAACAGTTTAAATAAAAGAAGCAAAGTAGTACAGTTCGACGCAGCACAGTGCTCATTCTGTAAATGCACAAATAAACAGATGAGTTTTGAGTCTGGATTTAAAAGTGACTAATGTTTCAGCACATCTGATCTCTTCAGGAAGCTGGTTCCAGATGCGAGCAGCATAATAACTAAAAGCAGATTCTCTCCTTGTTTGGTGTGAACTCTTTGGTATTTCTAACTGACTTGATCCTAGTGATCTGAGTGGCCTGTTAGGTGTATAAATAGTGATCATATCTGCAATGTATTTAGGTCCTAGTCCATTGAGTGATTTATAAACGAGTAAAAAGTGCTTTAAAAAATCAATTCTAAATGTCACTGGAGCCAGTATAAGGACCTGAGGACTGGTGTGATGTGCTCTGATTTTCTGGTTCGAAAGTCAGGATCCTGGCAGCAGCGCTTCTGGAATGAGCTGCAGCTGTCTGATGGTCTTTTGGGAAGGCCAGTGAGGAGACCATTACAATAGTCCACCCTGCTGGGTGATGAAGGCATGGACTAGTTTCTCCAGGTCTTGCCTGGGCACAAAGCATCTGATTCTCGGCAATATTTTTAGGTGATAGTACGCTGATTTAGTCACTGCTTTGACATGACAGCTGAAACTCAGGTCGGTCTCTAGAATCACACCAAGATTCTTGACTTGCCTTTGGTTGTTTGACTTCTTGAGTCAAGATATGCATTCACCTTGTGAATCCCATCTTTATTTCCAAATGCAATGACCTCAGTTTTCTCCTTGTTTAACTGAAGAAAATTTTCATGCATCCAACTGTTGATTTCATCGATGCATTGGCAGAGTGAGTCAATGGGGCTGTAGTCACTTGGATATAAGGCTAGGTAAATTCATGGTCGTCACAGCATAGCTGTGATAGGCAATTTGATTCTTTCTCATTATTTGACTTAGTGGGAGCATATACAGGCTAAACAAGAGCGCGCAAGAATTGAGCCTTGTGACTCGCATGTCATGGACGCTCCACTTAGACTTATGCCTCCCTATACTCACATAATAACCCTCCTCTAAATATGACCTGAACCAGTTTAGAGCCATTCCAGAAAGCCCACCCAGTTTTCCAGTCTGTCTAGGAAGAATGTTATGATCGACAGTGTCAAACGCAGCACTAAGATCTAGTAGTACTCAGCACTGATATTTTACCAGAATCAGAGTTTAGGCGAATATCATTTATTATCTTAACTAACGCTGTCTCTGTGCTGTGGTGTGTCTGAAACCAGATTGAAAATTATCCAGATAACCTCACTTGAGTTCAAGTAGCTGTTCAGCTGATTCAGA